>NC_050515.1:188452-206707 GCF_002922805.2 Oryzias melastigma | reverse complement strand
TTAGCGCACGCCGCTATCGCTCCATGAAGAAGGCAGAAGCTCCTCATCATCAGCTGAGAGTACGATCAGTAATCCCAAAGTCACTTCGAAGTTGGTTTACACATAAGAGGTTCTGTTGAACAGGTTTTAATGTTCTAACAGGAGTTACGATTCACCTGAAGAAGTCACATGATCACACAGTACATGAGAGCGTTTTGTGAGCGTGGGGTGTTTGGTGTTTCAGGCAAACTTAGTCTTTTTGGATGTCCTTGTGTTTACACATAATCATAAACTATCATACAATGTAAGAAATAACCACAATAAACCAAAACCAGGGAAAGTACTCAGAGATTTACCAAGTCCACACATATAGTTAACTACAGCTGGAAGAGAGTAAACGGTCTTATTGGAAACTGGAAATACGTCACACAGCTCCGTGGATTGAGTCCGTTTCTCCCACGAAAATAATTCAAACTTCTTCAAAGATATATCTGCCTTTAGTAGGTCTGGCCATGCTAAACTCATTCACAACACAAACATGGGGGTTCTGCACGGCTGTGCGGGACCGGGTGTTTTTTTGGGGGGGGGTCTTAAGGTAGCGCCACAGAAAAGGAAACAAACTCCTGTTTGAGCTGGAATTTATTGAAGACAGGACACAACTGGAAGATATACGGTATTCTGGATCTAAAATGAAAGTTTTTTTTCGCTGATTATCACTGAAAGGGTATAAACTTAGTGATGTGTAAGCCGGGGGCGGAGCTTGCAGCACAGACTCTTCCTGGAGGATCGATCTTAGGTCAGCACGTTTCCAACCGCTCGTTTCCGTGGTATGGGAGGGGCTGCTGCAGACTGTGCAGGTTTTTACAGGATTACTCATGAATGAATGAACGGATCAAAATATCGCTTTGGGGTTCTTTAAAGAGAGGAATGAGCAGTAAAATGCGTTTAAAACCTCAAAACTAGAATTTTCATGGTAGGGCCTCTTTAACACTGTAACTTTTTAACATAATTATGAATAATAAAAAGGCAGGAATATTATTCCAGAATAAATCAACTTAAACCTTAAATAACTTTCTATATTTTACTCTCCATAAAAATATACTTTGTCAAAATTATACAAGTTAGAAATGAGCGAAAGATAACATCGGGTCATTAATAACAATAAAATGATCTGGAGGGCCGGATTTGGCCCCCGGATCTTGACTTTGACTCGTGTCTTAACTGGTTTCTATTGTAGTTTTTAACTGTTGGATCTAAAGTCAGAGCAGTACTTCCTAACCTCCTCCACTAGATGGCAGTAGAGCTCTCAGCCGTGTTGGATGGTGGCTCTGTTTCTTCACCTGCCTCATCTCTGAGGTCTGTCACTGAATCTGTGATAAATTCTTCCTTAAAGAAGATATTTGATGACTGAAAACAGAACCGAAAGCCCCAGAGGGAGGATGGGTTCTGCAGAACTCGCTTGGCCCGATCCAAAGCACATGATGGAGAAACGGGCCGGGCCACCCACCGCCTCCCAGATCAGACGGCATTCCAGAGCCGCTCTGGGAACTCCACCGAAGAAGCCGAAAATCATTCACATTTACTGCCCCCCCAGCCTGAAGGGGGGGGGAGGCAGACCCACATGTGTTCTGTGTCAGGAGGTGAATGAGTGCAGGAGAACAGATGTTCTGATCCAGAGGTGATGATACACAAACATGCTTGTCTCATGATGCATCATGGGATTGACACTCATTCAGCTGTAAAATAACTTGAAGCTCAAACTTGTTTTTTCTCGTTTTAATCCTTCAGAAAAGGATTTTTTACGGCAGAAATCTTTTTTTAAACTTCCGTCCCTCACCAGAACCCGTCCAGCACAGAACTCTGCTGATCCAGAGTCCGATATGGAGTAGAACCTCCTCTGGTTTCATTCCCTCCAGACCCGAGTGAGTCTGAACTCGTTTGTGAGGTCAGCCTCTGCTGCTGGGGGGCACGGAGCGTTTCCCAAGTCTGGAAACTGAGTCAGAGTCAGAGTGGGTCCTGCCCTGGCTCGTGACTGGCTGGCTGGATCGCCCATCCCAGCTGCATAATTCCATCAGGCTAAATATTTAGACAGAGGAGGACCGACATCCTCCATCCACACCAGCCTGCTGCAGGAGCGCTGATCTGATCTCACCTGCTGCTCGCTGACTTCATCACCATGAGGGCTCTGGGCTTGATTTTGGGGCTGACTCTTTCTCTTTGTCAGGTTGGGAGGAACCCAGCGTGCGGTGAGTGAGCTTTCCGTCTCAGACACACATGCAGTAAACCAGACGCCTGAGTCCTGACGCTGTGGCTGTCTGCAGCGGGGATGTGCTGGCTGCAGCGCAGTCAGGACCAGCGCTGCGACAGGATGCTGATGAGCATGGTGAGCAGAGAGGAGTGCTGCTCCGGGGGCCGTCCCGACACGGCCTGGTCCAACACCAGCCACCCCATCAACGAGGTCAGCCTGCTGGGCTTCCTGGGAATCGTCTCCTGTAAACCGTGCAGAGGTGAGCGGACCAGAATCTGAAGTTCAACGTTTCTTCTTCATTTGACACTTTTGAATCAAAAGTGGAGCATTTGTGGAAAGCTTTCCCAACACATGATTTCAGGTTTCTCAATCTGCAAATGAAAAATCAAGTCTTTGACCCCTTAACCTGACAGCCTCATTTATATCAAACGATGAGTCCCGTTCGGATCAGCAGCTGAGGTTCTGGTCGTGTTTACAGAGTCATGCAGTCAGAAGGACTCGATTCCAGTCACCTCAGAGTCCAGAAGCCTTTAGAATAACAAGCTGTTTTCCTCCACTGACAAATTAGAAAATGCATTCCTGCAGCCAGGAATTCGTGCCACATGCCCAGACGTCTGGGCTTCATAGTGTGGGAGGGTCGCACGCTTAACTCGATTGGCCCGCGAACAAAAAATCATCAGTTCTGGGAGAAATTCCCCAAATTCCGTCTGAGCGTTCCTGTTTTTCCTTTCAGAACAGAAATCGGATGGAGAAATCTGGACAAAAAGGGAAATAGAAAACAAAATAAGATGTCTGGGAGCAGCAGTTCTTAACAGGACCTGTTCTTATATGCGAAAATTAAGATAAAATCATCCTGTTTCAAATTTTCACAGAACAAAGGCTGATGTGAACGTATTCTTTACGATCCAAAGCCTGATTGAATCAGGTTAAATCAGTCTGGGTGCAGCAGTTCTGAACAGGACCTGTTTTTTAGTGTGAAAAATACAGTGTAATGTTCCTTTGGTGCTCTCGCGAATCAGACACTAACTTCAGTGTCACTGTTTACGGAAAGCTTTAACACGTGTCAAAATAAAAAAAAAAAACAGAGGCTATTTACTTTAAGGGTTAGTAAGTATCATTTAAGAGGTCTTTATTGTTTTGAACAGGTTAAAGCTAAGGTGAGATGTTTCAGTTATTGGAGTAAAATTAGGGAATCAATTGAGTGATGAATTAAAATTAAGTTCTTCACTTTTGCAGTTTAAAAAAGTTTAAAACGTAAATGTTTGAATGACTACAACATACATATGTAACTTGAATTAGTAAATTGTTTTTTCTTTCATAATTATTTCTTTTTTGATCAGCAGAGATATTGTTTAGTGTTCAAGGAGAGGCATTGAATAAGCTTAATAAGCTTCTGCCTATTCCTTTTTTTATTGGTTGTTTGTTTTTTTTATTTGTATATTGTGTTAATTGTACAAATGTGAACTACACCAATAAACTTGATACTTGATACTTGAAAAAAAAAATAATCAAGGCGCGGGGGCCGGATCCGGCCCTCCGGGTGATTCTATCCGGCCCTCCAGATCATTTTATTCTATTGTTATTAATGACCCGATGTTATCTTGTTCTCATTTTTAAATTGGATCATTTTACAAAATATATTTTTATGGAGAGTAAAATATTAAGTTATTTAAGGTTTAAGTTGATTTATTCTGGAATAATATTCCTGTTTTTTTATTATTCATAATTATGATAAAAAGTTACAGTTTTAAGTTTTAAAAATTGACATTCTGCAGCTTTTTGGACTATTTTGGTATTTACTAAGATTTTTTAGGCTGTTTTGGAGTTTAGCTAATAGTTCAGCTACATGCTAGCTGTTTTGGCTAATTTAAGCTTTTCTTTTTATGTTTTTTGGGCTGTTTTGGAGCTAGGCTAATGCTTAAATACTAGCTGTTCTGGGTAATTTAAAATTCTTTTCAGTTTTTTTAGGATATTTTGAAGTTCAGCTGTTTTTTTCAGATAAATGCTCACCTGTAAACAACCATGTGACCTCCATATAACTCACCTGAGGCTCCACCCACTTTTTGTGCAGCCATACACAGATCTGTTATGAAAACACGGCTGTCTTCACAGAGCCAGCACTGGGCATAGGCACCCTAGGCGGCCGCCTAGGGTGCCTATGCCCAGTGCTGGCCACCTGCTGGAGGGGGTGCCATATTGCAAAAATTTTTTTTTTTTTTTTTTTCACTTATTTTGTATAAAATTTTGTGCTTAAGCTAGCTGTGTGTGTCGGGGAATGTAAAAGCAGGAAACAAACCCTCATGGACAGGTGTAAGAGAAAAAAAAGAGTATAAAAACTAGGGATGCAACGATACAGTTTGCTCACGGTTTGATACGTACTGAGCAAGAAGAAATAAACCCTGAAATCCTACCCTTCCACAGATGATGATTTATTTTACAGAAACACCATCACCAAATTCAGATTTTTCCAAGTGCACAGTTCTTGGCTCTTATTGCAGAATCACATTTAAATAGAACTCTTGTAAACTTTGAAACATTACAACGTAAATGAACTACAACAATTTAAGCAGTTCTCTTACGTTTTGACGGCTGTCAGTCAATTTTGCAAAAAAATTAGTATGTTGGTTGTTTTTAGCATTTAGCTAAACCTTTTATCATCCGACTACCATAGGAGGGGCAAGGTAGTTTCTGGCAGGGAGGGGGAGAGTGGGCGGGGTTTTGTTTGCAGTCGACACCCTTAAGGCACCTCACAGGTACTGAATAAATAAAGTGCATATTGTGAAAAATGTCGTATTGAATTTTTGAACGAGTCTTGTACGGTTCGGTTTTAAAATAATGTCGCATTCCTGGTAAAAACAGACTCAAACAGCAGAGGCTTGTCTGTTCTATTTACATTCGATTGCTTGGAAATTACCCCCCCCCCATTTCAGTTGAAAAATACTCTTGATTTTGGTCGTAAAAGTATAATTTAACTGGCAATCTAGTTTGTTTGTTTGTGTTTTTTAGTTTTTTTCTCTTCTTAAACCCTTAATAATGGAATTCTTTAAACCTTGGAGACGCCGTCGAAACATCAACAATTCTATGAATAATTCATAGTAAATGTTAGCGCGGTGGTTAATTAGCGCGTTGGTTTGCTAGCGCGGTGGTTAGCTAGTGCGGTGGTTAGCTGGTGCGGTGGTTAGTTGGCGCGATGGTCACCTAGCGCGGTGGTCACCTAGCGCGGTGGTCACCTAGCGCGGTGGTTAGTTGGCGCGGTGGTTAGTTGGCGCGATGGTCACCTAGCGCGGTGGTCACCTAGCGCGGTGGTTAGTTGGCGCGGTGGTTAGCTGGTGCGGTGGTTAGTTGGCGCAATGGTCACCTAGCGCGGTGGTTAGCTAGCGCGGTGGTTAGCTAGCGCAGTAGTTAGCGCAGCTGCCTTGCTTTGCAAAGGTTGAGGATTCGTGGGAGAAATCTTACTATCCTGATAACATTTCTTTTGTGGTTATTATTTAATTCTTGATCATTAAAATAAATAAAGGTAACACTTTAGAAGAAGTGCTGCAAAACACTCAAAATAATCTTGACAAAGTTAGTTTATACATTTGTTAAGCTTGTAAGGAGTTTAATAGCCTTTGTAGACAGTGGCCTCATTTTAGATGTTAATTAATCTAAGTATGTTAATAAACTTCATTTGGTGCTAATAAATGTCTTACTAACACTATAAACACATTAATAATGTTTGTTAATATGTTAATAAAGCTTGTTGTTACTTAAATAAATACTTATTTGAACACATTCAGGTCTAACTGTCTAGAATACGTTCAAATAAGTTTATTTTTTGCGGTTATATTCTTGTGTGTGAGTGCGTGACGGGGTGGAGAAACCCCGTTTGGCCTTCGGCGCCATGCAGCCCTGGGCGGGGCCTGGCTGCAGGTCTGCAGTCGGCTGCGCTCAGCTGTGGCCGTGTTTCCGCAGACACCTGCGACGGCGTGAAGTGCAGCTCTGGGAAGGTCTGCAGGATGAAGATGGGCCGGCCGCAGTGCGTGTGCTCTCCAGACTGCTCCCACGTCTCCAAGAAGCACGCCGTGTGCGGCAGCGACGGCGTCTCCTACAAGGACGAGTGCGCCCTGCTGATGGCCCGCTGCACGGGTCACCCCGACCTGGAGGTCATGTACCAGGGCGAATGCAAAAGTAGGCCACCCGCCGCCGTCCGCTGCCTGGACGCGCCTGGACGCGCCTTCATCTCCAACGTTCATGTTTTCCAGAGTCCTGCTCCAACGTGGTGTGTCCCGGGACGCACACCTGCGTGACCGACCAGACCAACAGCGCGCACTGCGTCATGTGCCGCACCGTGCCGTGCCCCATGCCCGTCCAGTCGGAGCAGCCCATCTGCGGCAACGACAACATCACCTACCCCAGCGCCTGCCACCTGCGCAGAGCCACCTGCTTCCTGGGACGCTCCATCGGCGTCCGCCACTACGGACACTGCAACAGTAAGGCCGCCCGGCGCCGCAGCCCGCCGGCCGACCGGCGCCGAGCATTTCTGCTAACGTCTCTGTTTGTGCGCAGGTCCTCCTCGGAAAGCCCACCCCTTCGAAGCCAGCGAGGAGAACTCATTGTAGACGGAGACGACCCCGTGACCTCTGACCCCCTCCACGCTACACACCTGTACCTGCTTCAGGAGTACATGCTGTAAATACAACACAGGACTATTTATTACTGGAGGAGGCATCAAATCTATTTATGGTTTCTATTTTCCTCCCAGTAACAAAGTCGTAGATTCTTAGATGTGAAAAGATCTATTTATTGTGTGCGGCCAAAAACAGCAGCATCAGCGCTTTGCAGTTTCACGGCGTCCCACAAACAAACAAACAAACAACAATGATAACGATGTTAATTGTTGTGGAGAGCTGATCCCGCTTCACAGTCCGCTGTTTCCCCAAACCGGACAAAGGAACTTTAGTTTCTGCTGTGCACGTGCACGCTCTTCTCCATCCTTCCTCCTGGATCCGGTCCCGAAGCCTCGCCGGGGAGTCACGTTCCGTCTGGTTCTGTTTGTGAAGACCAGAACCGCCTCTGCTGGACTTGTGTGGGCGGAGTCTGTCCTGGTTCTGCATCATGCGTGGATCCAGGTCCGTGCACCACCTGACCCACCGGAGGGCGGGTTTGTCCGGGACCGGTCTGCGTTTGGATCAGCTGACGCCTGCCTGGAATCGGAGCACAGAACCCGTTGGAGTGTCTAAACTCAAAGCAGATGTCTGAACTCTGAACAGCTTTAGAACAGTTACACGAGTCTTCTGTACATAAAGGTTACCTGTATCTACCTTTGTATCTACTGTGAAATGTGAGGCTTCACTGCATCGACATATTTTTGTATTTTTGTACTGCCTTTCCAAATCAACATAAAGGATTTATTCAACGGTAATTTCTGCTTTTCATTTCCTCACTTGCTGAACTTTTTTCCTCCATTTGTCTGTAGAACAAACAGTTTCTGAAGCGTTTGGTTCCTGCAGGTTCGCGGCGGTTCAGACGCCAGCCTTCATCAGGCTGTCACGCGGCGCTCGCACGTCCTCTCCCGTGCGTGCAGACTCGACCTCTGGCGGGGTCACGCACAGAATCCGTCTCCTCCCTCGGCGGAGGGCTGGAGCTGCGGGGTCAGGCGGAGGAAGGCCTCGCCGCTCAGGAATGAACGTTTGGAATCACGGAGTGTAAAGTACCCCTTGTTTTTCTGCTCTGCAGCATCTGGTTCGACTTTAGGGAGATGTTTATATTCCTGTCCAAGTACCCTTTTATTACGCAGCGACGGGAATTCCATGTTTCTGCTGGCTTGAACGGGCCACAAAACAATGCTGCTGCTGCTGCTGCAGATGAAACCTCAAAAATTCATTTTACAGAACCGTTCCCGTCGATGTTTTCCATGTGTTCCGTCCGACACCACGACTGAAGGCGGATTCTGGAAGTTTGACTGTTTCTGTGGAGCCGAGACGACCGGACTATGTCACAGATTTACAGTCCATCCTGCTGTCAATGGAGACACAGCTCATTAAAAATGATATTTTTATTTTTCTAATACAAATGACAGTCAGGATAATGTTTAAGTCGCTAACCAAATATGACATCTTATTGTCCAAACCTCTTAAAGATTCAAGTGTTCCACATTATAAAACACATCAGAGTTCCACAACATCTGATCGATTCTAAAGAACTGAAAATGGTCATTTGTTGAGTTTGTTGCATATTAGCTGGATAAATAAGTTACTTTACTTCAGTTACTTAATGAAATTATAATTAAATTACTTTACTCGTTCCCCGATTTAAAAAGTAATTCACTACTTTTTACTTTATTTGACTTTTTTCTCCTTAAATTCTCAAAAAGTAAAGCTAGCATACCGTACTCTCTGGAGTATAAGTCGCACTTTTGGGAGAAAATTCTGACGTTTCAGAACAAACCTGCCAAGCCCAGCATGGCTAAAAAGAATAAATAAATACAGTAATACTAATCTTTTGATCTGTATAATACAAATGGAAAAGTTTAAGAGGAAAACAAGTAGATTCTCTTCCATGTTGGTTTTGGACGACACTTCTTCTTCTGCTGCTGTAAGTAGCAAATACTTCGGATGCGGCGCCCTCTAGTGGTTGTTAGAGGAAACAGCTGCTAAAGGACAACCAGTTTTACTGGGAAAATAACAAATATATGAGCTTATTTAAAAAAAAAATGAAAAAAAAACAAACACAAATAAGTCGCTTCTGAGTAAACTATGAAAAAACTGCGACTTATACTCTATAAAATACGGTAAATAAGATCCACTTCTAGAATCCACACGATAAAAACATAGAAGCTACAGACGAGAAATCAGTTTTTTAGTTTCACCTCCAGCTGCTTTTATTTGATTTTATGCTCCTTTTGTAAAACACTTTGATTCTTTCTGGGAAAAATGCTTTAGAAATAAAGATGTTCTCTTCCTTCTATTTTAGAGTAGAATTGGTTCATCTCAAGCCTGAAAGGGAGTGGGAGGAAGTACATTTATATAATCCCATTCTGTTTCGACCGTATCATTTCCTTTACGTGTATTATCATTATCTGGTTCATAATTTCTGATCAGATATTTTTATCTTTCCAACATGGATTCAGGTTATTAGGAATCCTCAAGTAACAATAAATCACACGACGATTAAAGAAGATATTACAATATTTCAGACTTTGTCATCGCGTACGCAGATCTATCCTCAAAATTCCGGCTTGGAACAGACGTCTGCTGGTGAATTGGAACCAGGAAAAAAAAAATCACCAGGTGAAAATGAGGAGTACAGTATGTGTGGGCAGGTTGTTCATTGGCACTACGGCAGTGGAAAGCAGTTCATCTTCAGGACATAACTTTTACTTATCTGAGATGTTTTTACATTTATTTTCAACAATCTGGAAATAATTAAAATATCTCCAGTAGAATGTCTCTACTAATTCATTTACATCTATATTTCCGCTCACACTTTTACTTTGACCGATCTCCAGCTGTGCATTAACACAAACATCAGTAAATCTGTTTTTTTAGTTATCCGTTTTATTTCATGTAATCAACCGACGTCAGAGCCACTGTTTACACATTTGTTTCATGATGGATTCACTGCACCAGAATGTGAGGAATAATGTAATGACGGTTTCTGTAGTCTAGTAATTGTAATGTAATTACCAAAATTTGAAATGTGATTCATTAAATTACTCTGTTATTGACAAAAGTCATTAAATTACAGTAATTCGTCACTTTGTAAGTCAATGTTTCTCAATGGTTTTTGTAATGTTTTGGTTACTTTATTAAATTGTAAAGTTTCTGCCACTAAGCCTGTGTTTGAGATCTCTACCAACACTTCCTGACGAAAAAATCCAGAATTACTATTAAAAAAAATAAAGATGGCCACTTTACGTATTTTACGGTAATTTTTAGAACATAACACCTGCGATATAACTCTGCTTTAGACACTTGAAAATGGTGTTCTCCTTAAATGCTTCTAGCGTCTCAATGTCAGAGTACTGACTGCACTTCATCTCCCAGCAGCCCCAGCTCACAGTTCCTGGATACCGCTCAGCTGACTCTCACTTTCCAATCACCCACCGGACACTTAAACACTGCAGAGAGCCTGACTCGGTGTGAAGTATTGTTTGTGTCGCTCAGCCTGCATTACTGAGCGTTTCTATCTGGATCTGATCTTCTGGTTCTGACCCAGTTTACCTGCTTTGATCTACACTGTCCTGTTCTACCCAACGTCTGATCTGACCCGCTCACTTCCGATCAGGAGTCGACCGCCCTACCGCTGCACCACGGCCGCCCATGTTAAGAACACTGTTTTCCTTGGAGCTGGTCTTTGAACTTCAGGAAATCCTTCTGGATGCAGAAATGCTGGGAGTTGATCCCAGGAAGATCAGGATGAGGGCTGCCTTTCCAAAGGAATGTCCATCCAAACATGTGGGCTGAGGCTGGAGCTCTCACTGCTGATGGGTACGCCTTCTTTGGGCTGAAGACTTTTATGACCGCAGAGTGAATCCATGAGCAACTTCAGAGCCATTTTTATGAGACTGAACATGAAACCTTAAGCCTGCTGGATCGGCCTTTCTGTCTCTGAGTCCAAACAGCCTGAAGGCGTTAAAGTTCGTCTGGGTGAGTCAGCGTGTTGGAAGCCTGCTTCCCTCCTGCTCACCTGTCATGACCGCGGCGTGAGTCACACACATCACACCTACGCTTCCGGCTCGGTTGTTTACAACTCCACAAACTAACTTTCCAGGGATGTGTAATCAGCATCCGAACGTCAAGCCTCTTTCTCAACGACGTCCACATGGTTGCGTTTCCTCCAACACGCCGCGTTCCTTCCAGCATGTTAGCAGCCAGGATTAAGATCTGATGTGATGAAGCAAAACACTGGAGTGTTTCTGAGACCACCCACTCTCTGGATCCCACCGCTGGATTGTAAACAGGTCCGCTGCACAGCTGAAACTAATAGATTTCAGATCTGTCTTTCCATCCAGCATCTCCCTCTCAGACTGTGTTTTCCCAGGTTGCTATGCTACTCAGAGGTCTTTTCATTTGCCACATGTGTTCTATATTTTACTGTGACAGTTGATTATTATCCAGACATAACAGCCCACACGTCGGCATGATCTTGTCATAGATGTTTTAAAGATCTTAATAAACTCCTTCCTGTGCCGATGTGTTGTGCAGCCGAGGAAAGTCCAGGCTTCCACGCCGTGAGTGATTGTCGGGAAGAGGACGCAGCGTCACAGCAGGACTTCTTTCCAAACTCCAGACGTGTCTTCTAAAAACCCAGAGCTCTAATCAACAGAGTCCGGAAATTGTGCAATCTGTAATTGACTCCAATTATTCTGGGAGAGCTGCTTCTCTGCCTGCGTGGTCTCTACTGTTGGTTCTGGTCCATTTGATTCTAGGAGATCTGTGCTGTGGCAGATCTCTGTCCAGGACTAAGGTGAAGAGCCTGGGGACGGCATTCCTCCACGCTCCTGCCGCGGTTCTTACTCATCTGTTCAACTGGTCACCTGGCGCATTCACGGTCTGATTCCAGTGCCTGATACCTGTGACATGTTTAATGTTTGTTACCCAGTGGCTTCAGCTTCTGCTTCAATGAAAATGAGTTGGACTATATCTAAAGACTAGGGCTCAACGATTCATCTATGAATCGATGTCTATTCCTACGATCCATCAGATCCATCTGCCTGAGACAGAATCAAATCAATCTATGCTGGTCAAAGAATAATTTCAAAATAAGATACATTGATTATTGATCTTGGAAAATACCATCTGGGTTGAGACGTGGTCGTTTTATTTTCTTATACAATGTTAAAATGACCAAAGTCCATGACAGCAAAAAATGATCAATTCAAAATCAACGACTATTTCTGAGGAACTTGGTGTGAGTACTGGCGGCCCACAGGGCTCCATCATAGTCCTCTGCCTTTTACCTTGAACAGCTGAAGTGAAATGAATTTAATTTAATTGAAATTAAATTAATTAAAATGAAATAAATTTAATTTAATTGAAATTAAATGAAATTAAATTAATTAAATTTAATTGAAATTAAGTGAAAAGAAATTAATTGAATTAAAAGGAAATTAACAGAATTCAATTGAATTAAATTAAAAATAAATGAACTGAATTGAGAAGCTGCTTTCCCAGCTGTTTATGAACATAATGAGAACATTTATGGACGTTTTGCTGCTTGGTTCTGACAACAACAAACGTTCTGGAGCTCCGCCCACCATAGTTCCTGAACTTGACCTACTTAGTGGAGCCGTTTCAGGTCTGGAACATTAAGAGAGCATGAAGATCATTTCACACAAGCTGCTTGTTTACGGTGGAAAGTCGACCACCACGGAAATGACTCCAGCGCTCCTTGAAAAGCAGAGCGGTGAGGCGTGCTGGGTCGGAGCACATTCAGCCAGGATGAAAGCTGGACTCACTTTGACTGGGATTACGGTCAAATTATCCGCTTTCTGCTTCACGGACGGTTAGAAAACAAATGTTTTCCATCTCTGGATTGTTTTCACCGCTCAGAGCAGCATCTGTTTCCCAGCATGCATTGTTCCATGTTATTTTTCAGGTCCATGCTGTGTTTGCTTCGTACGTACACCCATATCTGGAAACGAGTATCAGACGTCAGTGATTTTTACTTCCAGTGCAACCTGAGCAAACTGATGAGCTGATCTTCACCTCATAAAGATTAAAATGAAAAAACCTGAAAAAAGAAAAAAAATTACAAATTTCCATCAAACTATTCATTAACCCTTCAATTCCTGAGCCAATCGTCTGTCTTTGTCTGTAAGGAATTCAGATTTACTCATTCAATAACTGATGGATTTAATGGACTAAATATGTTCTGGATAAAAGTTGTTTCTAATGCCGTTTTGCTGCTTTTTAATCCAATAATTTCTTAGCTGTCACTTAAATCTTTCAGGCTTTATCATATTTTTGTCTTAAAATAGATTAAATTCATTTTATGAATGAATCCAAAAGTCTTTTTTTTAGCTTTTTCTGTTAAAAAACAGCAACAATCATAACTGATTTTAAACATTATTATTAAGAGTACTGTTCATGTATACATGAACCAATCAAACAGAATAAAATAACTCATAACACATTTGGAAAAAGCTTTTAGAAACAGCTGATCTGAATCAGGAATGAATCGGTTTTCATCCAGAGACTTTGCTGACATTTCATTAAAAAAAGGCAAATTGTTGAAAGTATGCATAAAGTAATGAATCAGTCAGGTTGAGATGATTTAGATCTGATGTTAGTAGTACTTAAAGGAGGAAGAATGACATAAATAGAATTTTATTTGTCACCGATTCAACCAAATGTTAAAAAGTTCTCTTTGGCCGATGCGACATTCATCCAACAAAACAATCATCAACTGTCACAACTAAAATAACAAATAATACACAAACAGAGCATCATTCGGTCACTAAAAGCAGGAAACTATAACCAGTTACTTCTATACAGAAAGTCCTTTAGTCATTAAAAAACACACCATTAATAAAAGTGCTAATGTAGTTTTGTTTTTGAAACCAGAAAAATTGAAATGACCTGACCTTCTGCTTCATCTTCCGCTCTGGTTGGTTGCCGCCTGCCCCGACCCTCACCAGGACCCCGACCACTCCGGTTGTTCTCTGATGCCCTCATGCTCGTGTTTGACCTCTGCCTGCCTGACCCTGATTTAGCTTTGTAGACTTTTAGCTGTGCTCCAGGCCTCTTCTCCTGTCTGAGCTGATAGAACCGGCTGCTCTTGGATCCAGCGTCTGCCCGTTTGTGATATTAGAATTCAGCCCACGACCAATCGAGAGAGAGAGTTCTGCTTGTGATTGACTCGACTTCAGTTTAACATCGGATGTCCTTCCTGACACCACCCTTACATTACCCGGGCCAGGGACCAGCACACAACTGCACTAGACCAGTGCTGTCCATTACGTTGGCGGGTGTGTAGGTAGATCGCGGCCCATCAAAAATGCATAAACAAACAATAAAAATATATTTAAACAAAATACAGTCAGCGAATCACCGTCCTCGCCATGAGAACGTCACTTGATTGACAAAGAAAACGGCCAATCGAACATCCATACGTCACTGCGCATGCGTGTTCAACTAAGGAGAGAGAGCGTTTGTGCGCCGGGCTAGGTCGCGGAGGCCTGCTCCGGCCTTCAGAAGCATTTATTGACGGAGACACTGACTCAGCCATCCCGCCGCAAAAAGAGATCGGAGCCTACTCAGGCAGCAGTCCATTTTATTCTATAAAAATCTGCTTTTAATGAGTCTGTCTATATAAGTGCATAAATAGTAGAAATTGACTATATATATATATATATATATATATATATATATATATATGTATATGTATGTACATGTATGTACATGTATGTATATATATAAAATTATATATACGCATATATATTTATATTTATATATATATTAGGGCTGTGAATGTTGACGTGTTAACGCGCGCAATTAATAAAACATAATTAATTCATTAATATTTCTTAATTGCGCTCATGCCGTTCAGCTGTGAGATCAGCGTAATAAAGCTCCTATTTTATTTTGGGATGCGGACTGACATGAATTTTCAACAGTAACAAGCATCGGCGTTGTCTAAAAATTGAGGAAACTCCGCGTTTCTCTGTGAAAGTCCCGCCCCCCAAGCGGGCAAGCAGTTCAGAGAAGACAGACACGCCCCCACCTGTGAGCAGCCGACCTGAAATCCAGCTCGATCAAACTTCTCTCAAAAAAGTTGTTTTATTATTTTTCACAAGCATAATAAAGAAAGTTTATGGGTTAAAAAAAGGAAAACCGAATTCCTGGAAAAATGTCAAATAGACAGCAGTGAGAAATTCAAATGTTCTGGGCTGCATGGTGTAACTTTAGCTTGGATTTTTTAGTTTTTTCATTCAAAAACATGTTGATTAGTTTGTTTGCTAATTTTATTCTTGTTGTTTTATAAAATTACACCTAAAAGTTTCATTCTATGTTGTAGAAAGATAAAACAACATTTTGGGGGTTTTCACAGCAAAATTACTCCAATTTTTTCAGACAGAATTTTCAGTTTTTGCTAAATTTTATGTCAAATGTGTGATTATAACATGGATGGAAAACTGACAAAATAAAAGTAGTGTCACATTAGGTGCGATTGTGCTGATTAAAATGATACCAAATAGGCAACCAGGTAGTCTTTCAATTTGAAAATACAGAAAATTCAGTAGGAAAACTGAGTTGTAGACTCTAGGTTCCAAAGAATTAAAAATAAATGTTCTAAATGTATTATTTTGAATGTGATTTCATATTATGATTATTTGCTGATACTAAGTGGCTGGTAAATATTGCAACTTAAAAAAAACAATTAATGTTGATTAATTGATAGATAGATAGATAGATAGATAGATAGATAGATAGATAGATAGATAGATAGATAGATAGATAGATAGATAGATAGATACTTTATTAATCCCAAGGGAAATTATGGCAGTCTGTATTAATTGTGATTAATTTTTCCAGATTTGTGATTAATTAGTTACTATTTTTTAATCAATTTATATATATATTTATATATATATATATGACCAACAGATCTCCTCACAGGCCTTGCGTTGCAGCTATTCTGCCTTCAGAGAGAAAAATCTTAATCTGAATGAATGAATAACTGGAAGTGTGACTGTGAAGTTCCCTCAACCCTTAAATTGTGTTCGGATCAAAACTGACCAAACTCAATGTTAGGGTTAAAGAAGGTGGAACGGCGCTGGATAAGTTCATCATATTGACTTTTGATCATTAATCGGAGCGTGAAAGTGGGCAGCAGTGGATGAAAGAACCCAACCCAGCTGGTGTTGTTGTTCTGAGGACTTTAGTTCATATAAAGATGAAACACGTGGATGCTTCAAAACAAAAACAGACACAGCAGTCGCCTTCACCAACAGAAACATGAATATAGTTCTCAAAGAAAGTGAAGCCAGAGGTGAATAACAGTAGGAAGCGTCCAGCTCTGCAGACATCTGCATCCACCACCTCCAAACTTCCCTTCACAGCACACTCCGCCGAACCTGCTGATAATCGTCCACATATGTTCCTCCATCAACATCTCTGTTTGGTTAGCTGCTCCGTGATGTAATCCAAAACATTTATATACCAGGGATTCCTGTAGCACGGATTTAGTCCGGGAACACGAGAGGAAAAACACGCTGCAGAAGGACACCTGCTGCAGCCGGGATAGACCGCCACCACGTCCACGGGACGCCATGTGTGTTTAAGACATGTTGACCCTCATTCATGTTTGATGGTCCAGAGATGTGGAGGTCTAGTCTGGTTGTTGACGTCCGTTCACAACTGCAGAAATACTCATGAACTCTGATGAAGGGTGTCAGCGTTAGAGCTCTGGGAGGGGGTGTGTTTACGTCTTTGAAGGTGTTTGTGTGTTTGTACATGAGTGTATCCACGTGTGTTTCTGCTTATGTTTTTGAGTGTACGTATGTGTGTGTCTGTCATCCTGTGAGGGTGAGTTTGTGTTTACGTTTTTGAACGTGTGTGTGCGTTTGTGGTTGTATTTATGTGTGTGTCTGTCATCCTGTGTGTTATTCTGTGTGGATATGTGTGTGTATTTGTTTCTATGGTGTGTATTTGTGTTCATGATGTGTCTGTGTGTATTGGTGTTTATAGTGTGTGTATTTGTGTGTGTGTTCATGGTGTGTGTGTGTTCATGGTGTGTGTCTCTGTGAGTCCTTCCTCTCTCCTGTTTTCAGTCTAACAGTGTTTGTCGTCGTTCCAGTCTTGAACTCGTCAGATCTTCTTTTCTGGATGTTTTCATTCCTGAAGAAGACGAAGGTCGGAGGAAATCCTTGATGTGTCTCCGTGTTTTTAGTTCCTGTTTTCATCCAGAGGTCAGAGGAACCCAAACAGACGAAGAAATTCTCTGAATATTCAGGCTAGAATTGAAACTCGTCTTCAGTCAGTGTAGCTCTGAAGGTTGTGCTCTGCTGTTCTCATGACCTCCTCGTGACCTCCTCGTGACCTCCTCGTGACCTCCTCTTGACCTCCTCGTGACCTCCTCGTGACCTCCTCGTGACCTCCTCGTGACCTCCTCGTGACCTCCTGACGTCAGTCTCACATTCTGCTGTTTGTGTGTCTACGTTGAGTGTTCAGACACAGCAAACCTCTCTGCTATCAGACTCTCCGTAATCTCAGACCACGAGACTTCCAGAACCAGCCGGATCGAGGACGGTTTCCTCCACCAGGTGATCAGAAAATCCAAAACACACTTGAGGTCTCATCCCAAACAGGATAAACATTTATTGAAGACTCTGAAACTACATTTTAAGAATTTAAAACTGTAACTATTTAACATAATTCTGAACTAGATATATAGCATTACCTGTGATAATGTTAGAGTGAATGCTGGAAGCTGAATTTGGCTGAAGATGCTGAAACTGATAGCTAAAAACACTGAAGCTGATAGCTTGCTAAAATATTAGCTAAATGCCAAACTAGTCTAAAAAACAAAACAAAAAAAAGTTTGCCAAAACAGCTAGCATGTAGCTGGAAAAATAGCTAAAGTCCAAAATAGACTTTTTTTTTTTTACAAAGCCTAAATTAGCCAAAACAGCTAGCATCCATTCATTCATCTTCTTGTCCGCTTCATCCCTTTCGGGGTTGCGGGGGTGCCGGAGCCTATCCCGGCTGCTGATGGGCGAAGGCGGGGTTCAACCTGGACAGGTCACCAGTCTGTCTCAGGGCCTCAATCACACACATCCACTCTCACATTCACACCTAGGGGCAATTTAGAGTCACGAGTTCACCCATACAGAGGAGAACAAGCAAACTCCAAACAGAAAGATCCCCAGTTGATGGTTTTTTGTTTTTTTTTCAAATACCCCAGCCAGGATTTGAACCAGGACATCCTTGCTGTGAGGCAGGAGCGCTAACCACTTCTCCACCGTGACCTCTGACCTCTGCTGACCTCTGCCTCTACAGAGCCAGTCCTTTTATCAGCCTCTTTGGTTTGTGATTTCATAA
>NC_050515.1:160591-188098 GCF_002922805.2 Oryzias melastigma | reverse complement strand
GGAGGGCCGGATCCGGCCCCCGGGCCTTGACTTTGGCACATGTGACTTAGAAGGATAAGCGAATGCTGGGTTCCACATTTTAAAGATAAAAAACAACTTTCTGTCAGTGGAAAGGATCTAAATCCTGTCGGGTTCATCCGCCTCTGTGCTGGCTGACGTCTGCTGACCTCTGACCTCTGCTGACCTCTGCTGACCTCTGACCTCTGCTGACCTCTGCTGACCTCTGCTGACCTCTGCCTCTACAGAGCCAGTCCTTTTATCAGCCTCTTTGTGATTTCATAAACTTAAATGAATAAATGTCTTTGAGTCTGGGTTCGTCTTCTGGGGCAAAAGTGAGTCAAATGTCAGAGAAATCCTCCAAATCTCTGAGCGTTGGTCAATCACTGATCCAGACTCTTCTTTCAAAACAGTTTAGAAATGTTAACAGTGAAATAAAACATGAGATTTTCTATTTAATCTGCATTCATGCATCTCTGTGTTTGTGACCAAAGTTTCCCACTAAAATCCCGCGTTGAGGCCTGGAAATGTGACGAGAAGAAAAGTTTGGCTCTTCATTCGGATGTTCTGCCAGGATCCCCTTCAGCCTGTTGACATGTTTACGTCAGTCGTGGTATTCTCATCATCCTTACCTGAGGAAAAGGGATCAACCTGAATGGAAATCCAGAAACCAAACATCAATCAGTTTCTCGTCTGAAGTCGTTTTTGGTGTTTTACAGCTTTTGACCAGAAACCAACTGAAGTTTAGTCATCTACGCTGGGAAATCGTGTCATTCATCGTTTCATGTTTTCATTGAGAAGTTTGTGTTGAAAACGAAATCACAGCAATCCTGAAAGGTGAGTTCTTCCTGAAAAGATGGAACTTTTAAACCTTTTAAAGATCTGATGGATTCCTGCAGACAGAATGGATCTTCTTTTGTTTTAAAATGATCTCCTTCATTCACTCGAGAGGACGTCAAACACAGCTCTGGGACATAAACACTTCTGTTCAGCTTTAATCATCTTTATCATGTGTGGTTAACATATTTTCATTATTTTAGAGATCATGTGCAAATACTTCTCTCTTTTTTCCCTGACAGGAGAGCAGAAGCATCACACCTTTATCTGATACTACAGTTTGTATTTACACTCAGCACATGATGCACAGAAGCTCCACCGTGTGGCGTTAAAGTTTCTGATTTATTCATTTAAATCGATGAAACAAGTTAATCTTCAAACATAGCTCATAAATTTAATAAAACACCAGCAGTCAAGTTAAGAATACTATACTTAAAACTTCCAATCCAACCCAAAGTGAAAGAAACACATTTTAAAATAATAGAATCCATTTACCCATCCAAAGATTTAATGAAAAACGATTTAAAATCGAGAACAACTCATGTTCCGTCTGTGAAACTCAATAGATTATACGTATTTAGGCTGTTCCAAAACCGTTTTTCTGGAATAACATGCACAGTCGGATACATCCAAAACTTTAACTACCAGGTTCTATCATTCTAAAGCACCTGTCAAAGTCGAGGCCCGGGGGCCGGAGCCGGCCCTCCAGATCATTTTATTTTATTATTAATGACTCGATGTTATCCTGAGCTCATTTCTATCTTGTATAATTTAGACAAAATATATTTTTATGGAGAGTAAAATATTAAAGTTATTTAAGTTTAAAGTTGATTTATTCTGGAATAATATTCCTGACTTTTTATTATTCAGAATTATGTTAAAAAGTTGCAGTTTTAAAGTTTAAAAAAATGTCATTCTGCAGCTTTTTGGACTATTTTGACATTTACTAAGATTTTGTAGGCTATTTTGGAGTTTAGCTAATATTTCAGCTACATGCTAGCTGTTTTGGCTAACCTGAGGTTTTTTTTTTCATTTCTTTTTTTAGTATTTTCTGGAAATTTGGTATTTGGCTAATATTTCTTGGCTATCAGTTTTGGCTTTTTCAGCTATCAGATTCAGTGATTTCAGCTTCAGTATTTTCAGCTTCTGTGTTTTCAGCTATCAATTTCAGCATCTTCAGCGGGCAAATTCAGCTTCCATCATTCACACTAACATTATCTCAGGTAATGTTATATATCATGTTCATAATTATGTTAACAAGTTACAGTTTTAAAGTTTAGAAATGTAGTTTTAGAGTGTTCAGTAAATGTTTATCTGTTCGATCACAGGTGTGTTTGGATTTTGGCCGATTGTGTGATTGAGTTTGACTCTCCTGATCTAGAGAATATTACATTTGGAGTTCTACTACCATCCAAAACAAAAAGTTTTTCATACACAAACAAAGAGTGCTGAAAAGAATCCCTCCCTTTAAGGTTTTTTGGTTCAACTGAAATTGAATTTGAAATCTTTAATATACTAGAATAAGATATATGTTACATTAATAGCATGACTAATTATGTAAATGAAACCTTTACTTCATATGTATGAAAGTATAAGAACATTGGATTTAAAATGGCCCTTAAACCACCTTGGTGACTGTTTGATCACTTTTTTTCTTTGTTGTGTTTTATATAAAAACATCGTCGGGTTTTGTTAATTCACTGCTTACGCCGTGTTCTTCATGTTCAGATGTTCAACAAAAAAGTGAATCTTCAAAGAAAAGAGTTTATTAGGCTGACATCTTTAGTTGGATTTGTTCTTATGTTGTTTTTGTCTTTGATCAAACTTTCAGGATTTTGTCCTTAAAGATTTAAATTGTTATATTTGAATCTCAAGGTTTCTGGATTCACTTTGGAAAAGTTCATTTTTGTACAGTTTAACACAATTTCAGCTTCAAAACAAAGAAGCTGAACATCACAAAGATAAAATAAAATACGTCTAACAAATCTGCACACATAGATGCCTGATGCTGCAACAGCCTAATTTCCCAGCCTGGGATGAATAAAGTATTTCTATTCTAGATTCATCATAATATTTGTGTCCACTTGTCAGATTTTTCCTGCTATTGTGCCTCCGTCCTTCCAATCGATTTTGGGACATTCTTTGTGTGTATCTGTCTGTTTTGTGTGTCCGTTTGTGTTTGTTTTTCCTGCTGATGTATGAAATCGTTTGAATCTCCAGATCGTCTGTTTTTGACCTCACAAGAGCTCCAAGAAGCTTCGATCAAAGATCCACAGACAACAGACACAAACGTTTTCTGATTCTCCACGAGAAGCTCCAGATCCTGAAGGACATGCAGTGAATTTCACAAACTGATCTTTGATCACCTGCAGGAACGCACCATCACCTTCTGCAGGTGAACCAGAGGAAACATTCGACCAAAATTAAGTATATTTCTCGTCTCTGCTCTGTCTCCAACTGTGCAATTTAAGTGATACGATTTGTGAAGCTGTAATTTTATAAAAGAAACAACAAAGAAAATCAAATCAAATCTTAAGTCAGAAATTATTGTACATAGAGGAAAAAAATAAAATAAGTCAATTTACAGCAGCTGTGGCGCAGAAGTAGAGAGGCCGACCTCTGATCGGAATATTGAGGGTTTTTACTGCAGGATATTAATAGGAGGAACGGGTCTTAACATTTGTGAATTTATCAGAACACACCCACCCAAACCTTATTTTCCACAGGAAGAATGTTCAACAGCTTCTTCTGAACTTGTGTGAATCTAAATCCTGTTCAAAGGAGCTCCTCAATGCAAGGAAATGTTAAACTCTCTCAGGACTTAACCGTCTTAACTATTGAAGACATAACCAATGTATTTTTAAATAACTTTATTAGTGAACATAAAATACTAAAGACGCGCATAAAAATAAAGGAAAATAATGATTTTTTAAAAATAAAAGAACAAGAAGATGCCAAATCAAATGAACAATTCCTGAGACTTTGTTTAATGTAAACTGGTTAAAAGATTTACATAAGTTTACAGTCTTCATATCTACTGCTAACAGTAAATTGGAGAGGCAGCCAGCTGCAGGGAAACATGGCGGATAGATATAAGGTGCTCCGTCCTTTTTTTGTTTTTTGTTTTGTTTAATTCAGGCACAAGTACAATATCTTAGACATTCCAGAAACAGAAAAAAATGCAAATATGTCAGAATAATCAGAACAATATAAAACAGAGATATTCAATGAAAGAAAAACGTTTTAAAAAAAGAAAGAAAGTGTGGCGTCTGCTCAATCAGAAGTAATACATTTAAAATTTTAATTTATTAAATTTAATCTAATTATTTTTGTTAATTTCCTGTTACACATTTTTTTTAGACTAGACCTGATTTAAGATGCGTTTCTTTAAAATTATTTAAAACGGGTATTTTTTCTGATTATTTTTTCATTTGAATATAATATTTTCCCCAAATGATGATAGGTAAATAGTGTAAATTAGACAGGTAAACTTGTTTATCGAAGCTGCAGAATCTCATCGTGTTGTCAGTGACACAGCACCATCTGCTGGTGAAGTCCGGGACAGCACAGATGCACGACTTAAAGAAAACGTTTTATTTATTTTCATCCCAGTCATAAACATTAGCTCAAGTTTTCCCCCCTGAAATTAATGAAAATTTTTGATCTTTTTTAATGCACAGAATTATTTCTTTATTCTGGAAAAGACATTAAGTAGCATTTTTCTTCCTGTTCTCAGTCATAGAAGTTTATAATGTCTTTAAACTGCATTAGCACCTAAATAATAAATAAATACGAACATGAATGTGCAAAAAATCCTGCCATAATGTTTCATTTTTCTTAAAACTCAGACAAAATCCTGCGATTGCGACAATCACATGGCAGCTTGCTTGTTGTTCACGGATTTGAACATTGTCCTTCACGCCGCTCCGTAGTCTCTGCTCGCTTCAGCCCGTGGAGCGACTAAAGATGGCGGAAGCTCCCCCATGGCCTAGCCGGTTCTTCTGTCACAGATGCTCCGCAGAGATTAGCCCTCGGCTCCCCGTAAGTACTGTGGATAGAAAAGACCCACAGTCGTGACCGAATAGAGCCCGGAGTCCAACAGAAACGTTTATGTTTGAGTTTGCAGAATAATCGTTGTTTCGACCGGTCTGTCGTTAGCATGCTACATGCTAGCAGTGCGTTCCTGCTCGGTTTCCTTCACATTTATGGCGTTTATTCTAATCCCTTAGATCCCATACTAACTAGTGACCAATACCCCCGTCGTTTAATAAAATAACATGTCGGCTGTGTCTTTGTTTGATGTCATTTTCTCCGTGTGTAACTTTAATTGTCTTTTACTTTCAGCATTGAAGGTAACGGTTCTGCCGCTCCGAGATAAACTAAAGCGGATCATATTAGAATTCAGTGACATTTGTCTGGAACAAAAGCTAACAGTCAAAAACACGTTTTGATTCTGGTGTTTTTGGTTTCCTCGTAACTGTAGTGATGAATAATAAACGCGTAACAAAGCGTCGCCGCTGACATGCCGGCCGGCTGTCCGTCTGCGGCCCGAGGAGCCGCTCTCTGCCGGGAATCAACATCCGGTCAGGAAACTGTTCATCCGTCTGAGGAAAAGCAGAGAATGTTTCAGAAGGTTTCAGTCATGCCAATCAGGAAAGTCAACATCGTTCAGGCGTGACGTCATGACGACGTTAGCGACTGTTTTGATGGATGGAGACTGACTGATGAAACCAGCAGCACCGGAAGTTCAAGGAGGACCGCAAACTTTCCGCCTAATCTCATCACTGTTTCAGTCAAATCTTAATCTGAACTGAACTCAGGTGGAAGTGTTGAAGTGATCAGTGTTAATCTGCAGGAACAAACAAACCCAAACACATGTAAAACAGCTACAAAAGATGTCTGAGACGTTGACCATCTGATGGAAACGGGAACAGTAATCTGTGGTTCTGTTTTCATGATGGAGTGTTTAGTTATTGACTGGAAATGCCTCATCCCGGGTTTGAAACTGCTGTCGTTTACAGTTCAGATAAGGAGGATGGAGAATCGGAGAATTGAAAACATTCAGTTCAGTGATTCATTCTTAGCTAATTAGTTCTGAAGTCAAAACCATGTGGAGACAATGACCTGAAGGTCATCAGAGTACACTCTGAGTTGATTTTATGCAGACTTTGCCGTTATTTTTCTATAAACTTGTATTTTTTGAAGACTTTTTATTAGATTAGATTAGAAATGGTTCATTTCAAGTAATCAAAGCAGAATAAGACATAAAGAATCAACAGAGGTTTCCAACCGTGCTCATTCCTTCTAATGTTCACTGTTACAGAAACAAACACGATGGAGCTTCCCCAATAATATTAGATTTTACTCATATTTAGTGAAGAGGTACGGGGTACTGATGGTTCTGGCTCACTTGTGTCCTGTTTGCAGGAGTACACGTGTCCCAGATGTGAGTCTGGGTTCATCGAGGAGCTGCTGGATGAGAGGAGGTGAGCTGGCCAACCAACGGTCTTCATCTGAGTCTCTTTTCATTGAGGCTCCATTTCTGTGCTTTGAGTTTGAAGTTAACCTTTTTTAAGACGTCGCCAGCGACGCTCCCATGTTTATGTTCTGTGACTTTTTATAACCTTTATTTAACCAGGTATGCTATTAAGGACGTGTTCTTATTAACAATAACGACTTGTTATAAATAAACATTTTTCATTTGGTAAAAGTTTTAGATTTACAATGTTTTATTTATTTTTTTATTTAATATTTATCTCAAGTTTAGAATGTGTACTTTCAAGTTTAAAACTTTTTCCAAAATTTTCCTTATTTTCAAATTTACAATCTCTCTTCATTCCCTCTAAGCTGTATGGGGTCATATTTGGATCATCTTAAAGTCAATAAAAAACAGATTTGGGAATAAAATTGTAAATTAAAAAATTATATCGTAAACTTCAAAGAAATATTAAAATCTAGAAAAAAAGCGTAAATTTAAGAATTTCAACCTAAAACTGTTACAAAACTAGAGAGGTTGCATTAGCTGCGATGTTGCTGGTGTGAACACTTTTTGCTCAAGATGCTGAAGAAATTAGCTGTAATTGGCGAAGGGATTTGCTGCAAATGTTAACATTTCTAAAGGACTTACGTAGCAGATATTGCATTAAGTTCACAAAGAATTTAAAGAATTTCTTGAAAAATTGAAAAAATATGTAAAATTTAAAATGCGTGACAAATAACTAGCATGCTGTAAAATATTAGCTTAACTCAGAATTGGCCAAAAAACCTCATTAGATGCTAAATGATCCAAAAACGCCAGCACACTGTTAAAACATTAGCTTGACTTAGAATTAGCCCCAAAACTCAGTAGATGCCAAATTAGCCAAAAAAAGGTGCATAAATGGTGCTAAAATGCTAGCCCCCGCGCCGCTCTTCTCCTTCAGAATCCGCTGCATGACGTTGAACTTGCCAACGGTTGAAATGTTCCAAAAGCGTTTGTGTGATTTAAGCGTCACTGGCGACGTCTGAGCTGTCAAAGGGTTAATGCTGACTCACTGCCGATTCAGAAATCGTCACATAACTGATTCAGTCTGTGGTTGGTCGACGTCTTCTTGGTGCATAACTCTGACCTGTTTGTCCCCTTTAGTGCTGACAATGGCTCCATGTCCACAATCTCCAGCGGGCCCCAGAACCAACAACCTTTTGAGGTTTTAATCTCATCTTTACTCCGACCTTCTCGTGTTTGGCCTCCGTCTGGCTCCGTGTTGTAACCCAGTCAGCGTTTCTTAAAGCTGCTATTGACGTCTGTGCTTATCCGTTTGTGCAATGATGGCGAGGGAGCGCCGCCGTTTCTACTTCTGCTTTTGCAGCTGCTATCTCAGTCTGGGCTGTTTCAAATGTAGCTTAGAGTCCATGTGACTGCAGTGGAAAAGCTTCAGCACGGAAACAGAAACTGAAATGAAGTTTCCACAGACGTGACGTTTGCAGTGATGACAGATCAGATATTTGTGGTGATGTGTGAACGTGTTAACCTCTCAGGAGTCTTTCAGTCGCTCTGCTTCTTCATGTTTGTGTTCCAGAATGTGGACCAGCACTTATTCACATTCCCATCAGGCTACGGTCAGTTCTCCCTCAGCGTCTTTGACGACAGCTTCGACTTCGCCGGGGGGCTTAGACCGGAGGACAACAGGGATGCAGAGAACCGCCGGGAACGGGAAACGGCGTCCCGGCAGCGATACGGCGCCAGACAACCCAGAACTCGTCACAGTGCACGGCGGCAAACCGGGAGGCACGAAGGAGTTCCTACTTTAGAGGGGTGAGAGCGCGACCGAAGTTAGCATGTTTGGTTCTCCTTGTGTTAAAGGCTGGTTGGTACTTCCACGCTGGCGTCGCAGCCACAGT
Source organism: Oryzias melastigma (assembly GCF_002922805.2). NCBI lineage: Eukaryota > Metazoa > Chordata > Actinopteri > Beloniformes > Adrianichthyidae > Oryzias > Oryzias melastigma. The sequence goes on along the minus strand of NC_050515.1, from coordinate 179,884 downwards.
CTGGCGGTCTCGTTAAAGATGTCGGCTGGATTTGATGGCGACTCTCCGCTAGAACTGCCAAGTACTTGTGACTGGTGTTTGTACTTTTCGTGTCCACGATCGTGTCCAGCGTTTGTTTAACATGAGCAGCATCCCGCTCAGACACCTGCAGCATCTGTGAGCGCCCAGGAACACGAGAGCAGAGTACTGATGAGTTCATCCACTGAACAGAAGCAGAAATACAGACGATAAGATTCAATTCAAAAGGGACAAACCGCATTCTCTAGTGCTGTAAGATATGAGGAGGAAAACATGTTTTTCCAGCAACTTGCTGTATTTCTATCTAGTTGTCCACTTTGTCTCTGAGAAGTTCAGTATTTCTTAACTTAAAAGATGTTTTTCTGGACAGTTTTCAGCGTACTCGCGTACTCTAATCGCTGAAATAAATCCCAGTTAAATGACGCAATTTACCTGCGGTTGCACTCCAGGTGTAACATTTCAGTGACGTCACCAGCAGGTGCAGCGTTCTGATGCGACTGAAGCGGTTCTGCTCCGGTGGTCATGCGACCGAGGCGAGGCGAGCGATTACGAATCTCATGGAAGTATAAACCAGCCTCAAGGCTGTGCCAAAGTATCCATATTGAGGTAAATCGCGATATTTAGTCCTGGGATTGATTCTCCATGGTTCTCACCGAGTATCGATCTTTATTTATTTGTTTGAAGAGGCTGTACATCGTTGTGTTCGTCGTCCTTTGGTCAGACGTTCCTTTGGAGGTACAGTGGTGGTGAAACGTTTACAGACAGTCGTAAAGATCACAATGTCGTGGATGTCTTCAGTTTCCAGTTATTTCTGAAACTCTGATTCTTCTCAGAACAGAAACTTTAATGTCACAAAACAATCATGAAGTTTGGTTGTTTTAGGACTTTATTGTAAGTCTACTAAAAATGTGATTGTCTTTGTGACATCAAAGTGTCTGTTCTGATCTGTATCAGAGAACGACGGAGCTGCAGAAATATCTTTACAAGTGTTTGTAAATGTTTGACCACAGCTGTAGATAGGGGGCGCCGGTTGCACTATAGTAGCTGAATTTAACAGAATTCCAATTCACTTGCTGTCAATGTTTGTCAAAGACTGAATTACTGATTAAGTTTCTATTATTTGTTTCACAAAATAAGACAGAAGTTGTTTATTATGATTGTGTTCAAGCTAAGAAATAAATAGGGATATATTTTCATAAATAATGTGTTCTTGTTTATAATGTGAGTTATTAGAGATGGTTTTTACTAATTATCTCGACATCATCTATATCCTGAGGTGATTCCAGCCCAATTCCTATAATGTAACTACTTCTTTACAGATTCATGGAACTAATTCCTGCTTCATTAACTTGAATTGTTTCCTTCTTTGTAGAATCATCCAGCAGTTGGTAAATGGGATAATTGCACCCACTGCAATGCCAAATATCGGTGTTGGACCCTGGTGAGTTCTGAATGTAATGCACTGAAACTGTGGAGTCAATCAGAACCGATGAGAAACAAACCATGTTAGTGTAGCAGCTTTACTGGAGTGGATTATTCAGGGAACAACTGCAGAGGCTTCACAGAATAAACAGAACAATGAACTCAAATGTGCAGTAAAGTCAAACCTTCGTTTACCTCGTTACCACTTCTCTGCTGCTGAAGTTCACGGTTGTCCTTTGTTAGCTTTTTACACCTTCAAATACACGTTTTCTTCATAGCTTTCCCGGTCAAAATAAAATACATCTGATCTTTTGGTAATGTCAAAATAAAAGCTTATCCTATTTGTCTATAAATCCAGTGATAAATATTTATTTCTAACAAAGTGCAAAACATGTTGACAACCTTAACAAGGAGAAAAAAAACTGTTAAACTCATAAGTAAACATTGTAAATTAGAAGAAAAACTCAAAACTTGAATGTAAAAACCTACAGACTTAAAACAACTTTAATAAATTATTTGTGAAATACTTGCTTTAATAGGAGTTAAAAAAAACATAAATCCACAATTTTCTCTGCATCTTTTTTATAACAAACAGTAAATACCAGAGAACCTTAAACTGTACATCAATTGTTCAAAGTAAACAGAAGGGAGACACTAAACCAAATGATATAGAATCATACAGCTGAGTCAATCGACATGTTTTAGTCGCTTTCTCGTTTATTCTGGGGGAATAGAGTGAATGTAAAATCTGATCTGGGTCAATAAAGGAAGAAATAAGTTGGGAGCTTTATGGTTAAATAACAGAACAGCATCTGCTAATGATGTCACCATAACCTCCAGCTCGCCGTGTCAATCATGTTCTGGTAGCCAATGGGCTCAAAGCCCCGCCCCCACGAACAGTTACGCTCAACTGTGAAAATAAGGCGGCCCTGCAACGGACTGGCGACCTGTCCAGGGTGAACCCCGCCTTCGCCCATCAGTGGCCGGGATAGGCTCCGGCACCCCGCGACCCCGAACGGGAAGAAGCGGTCAAGACAATGGATGGATGTGAAAATAAGAATTTGAAACTATAAACTGAGGATTGAAGGCAAAGAAAGAGAGAAATTATAAAACAAAGAGTGAAAGTTCCAAACAGGAGTTTTATGTTGATATATAACTTTTATTTAACCAAATAAGCCTCTAAAAACATCTTCTTATTAAAAACAACGACCTGCTATAAATGAACATTTTTCATTTGGTAAAAATTTTAGGTTCATTTTTCTCATTTCAGTTTTTCTTTGAATTTACTATTTTTTTATTCCTATTTTTTAAATATTTATCTCAAGTTTACGTGTATTTTAGAGTTTAAAAGTACTTCAAAACGTATTTTCAAATGTACAATCTGGTTTTTCATTCTCTGTCAGCTGTACGGGCTCAGCTTAAAGTGAATTTGAAAATCAAATTGTAAATGAGAAAAAAATATATTTTAAGCTTGAAAGAAATATTAAAATGTGTACGTTTAAAATGTTGAAAAAGCAGAAAAATTGAAACCTAAAACTGTAAAAAGTTTATTTGTGTTTTCAACGTTTGTTTCTGTTTGTCCCTCCTTCCTTTAGTTCTCAGTTTTCAGTTTGAAATCAGTTCTGAAGTTTTTGTTGCTGATCTTATTTTTGCGTGGGGGCGGAGCTTTGAGCTCATTGGCTATTGGAACATGATTCCCAAAGCTTCTGTTGATGTGATGTTTTGTCTGCTCTGGTCTGTTTTTGTCGTTTCTTTGTTGTTTTTATTCTAGTAGTTGTACTTATTTTCTATCGAAGTTTGAAGTTTAAGAATTTAAACCAAAAAAAGTCCAAATGTTGACGTCCGGCGGAGAAACGTGTAGAAAACGTGATTGAGGAGTCCCTTCTGTCACCTGATGGGAAATCGTCCTGGTAGCCAATGAGGTTGAAGCCCCGCCCCCACGCAAAAATATACTCGGCTCAGCGGCGAAAACTTGAAAACTGAGAACTTTTCAATACATTTTACATATTTTCAGATTTTCAATAATTGCTTCAAGTTTACATGTGGACTTTTGAGTTTGAGACTTTTCATTTTTTTCCTCTAAAGTAGAATCTGACGTTTGTTTACTGAAAGATGATTCTGATCCTAAATGAGATGAAATCTGACCCACAAACACGTTTGTTTCTGTCGTTTTAGGGGAATTCTTCATTCAAACCCTATGGACTACGCCTGGGGGGCCAACGGCCTCGATGCCATTATAACTCAGGTATTCTTTCATGGGAATTCTCCGTGAAGTGAAAGGAAAGCTGTTGATGTTCTGCAGTAAAGTCACTAAATCCTTCCATCCTCGTAGTTATTAAACCAGTTTGAGAACACGGGTCCGCCGCCCGCCGACAGGGATAAAATCAAGAGTCTTCCTACGGTCCAAGTCACAGACGAGCATGTTGGTGAGTCACTGGATGAACGTTTGGTTTGGTGAGTGGAGGTTTCATCAGAAACGAGCCGGCTGCAGGGCTTCACCTCTTCGTATTACTGCTGTTTCAGAGGAGAAAACTGCAACAACTTTATTGATCCGTACTCGCAGCTAGACGTTCCCATCTGATCATGTGATCAGAAATCAGCTCCAATCTCATAGTTTCAGACTCAATCAAGTCAGGTATTACGTCCAGATTAGGGATCAGATAATCATTTTATCAGATAAATCATCTACTAGAAGTCTGCATGTCGTGAACGGATCAGAATGCGGCGCTAGTTTGAGCAGGAAAACTGTTTGGCTAAGTTATAATACTCTTTATTTATATGTAGTACTTCACAGCGAAACACAATAAAACAAAGTAAAACAGAATTAAGAAAAAGCTGTTTTAAAAAATGATGTTTTTAGCTGCTTTTTAAAAGAGAACACTGAGTCTCGGTGTTCTTCCAGAGAGATGGAGCCACGGCTGCTAAGCCTCTGTCACCTTTAGTTTTTAACGGGGTTCTTTTAACCACCAGCAGACCCTGGTCACATGACCTGAGAGACCTGCTGGGAGTGGACGAGATGCTCACGGATAAAGACTTCAGGAATCAATAACTCTTTAAAGAAATGTTTACAACTGTCAGCAAGAGTCTCTGTTGGTTTGTCTTTAAACAACCACAAAAGACATTTCTAAGAAAAATCTCGTCTTTCATTGTCTTAATGAGACTTAAACGAGAGATGACAGCGAGGCGTCGGCTAAAGGAGCGTCTACATTGGACAAGCTCCAGGACAAGGGATCAAATAAAGAATCCCGAATGTTTTAAAAAACAACAGAAAATATCAATTACATTGATATGAGCTGATTTTGATCAATCATTATCATATTTATGATACAGAAATTCATTTTTAGTTTTCAACAGAGATCTGAATCCCTTCTGATCAAAACTGAAGACCCTAAAGGTGCCGTCACTTTTCTCACACCTCTATTGATCCCTGTTTTTAGGGCTTTGTTTATGACTGATCAATTGATCTGAATAAATCTAAGGTTAATAGATCAATCGTCCATCCATAAAGATCGAGATTGATCTAACACATAAAGCTAAAGTCCGCTAGCTTGATGCTAATGTAGGTCATGTCCCATAGGAGAGCTAATGCTAATGCTAACGCTTGGTCGACCTAAACACACATTCTGACTAAATAAACATCTTCAGAAACTCACAGACATGAATTTTCCAAACTCCTTGAAGGAAATATTTTTAAAGTAACCATTTATGGTCTAAAACATCGTTTTTCTCATTCTTTCTTCTTCTTCTGGAATAAGTTGTAATGCTATAGCGCGATCGCCACCTAGTGGCCAAACTGAAACGTGGCAGAGAAGCAGAACAATGTTGGAGCTTCTCTGTTTGAGAATCACCAAAACACTTTATGATATTAACAATCTCATGATCTCACTGATACATTTTACAGTCTGTGAACTGGATCAGATTAATATGGATATCCCCAAAACGTATATAGGTTTGTATTTCTAAACAAATGTGTCTAAATCTGTAAATTCAAAACTGAACCAAACTTAATGAAGTGGATCGAAAGAATAAAAAAAATGGAATTGATTCTTGAAATTATTATTGATACCCAGCCTACTATTGTTGTTTGATTGTTTATTTATTTTTCGGGGACAGTGCACATTAAACGATGAGCCAGAATTAGCCCAGCGGGTATGTTTCATCTGTTGTCCCTGGACAGATGTTTAAATTGTCAACCTAAAAACAACATTTAAAATATCAAAGTCAATAAAAAGAATATGCAATAAAAATACAAATATAAGTTGAAGCTCCGTCACCGTTTTTCTCTGTTTAAGTGTGAATTCGTAGAAGAAGCTGAATAAAATAAAAATGGAGAAACCTGGATTTGTTTATTAAATATGTTATTTTTTTAATGTCTTACTAAGGATATAGAAGATATTCGATACGCATTGAAAAATCGATCAGGGAGTAACATCAGGATCGGTCAGTGATGTAAAACATAGAGAGGTATCGAAAGAGATGGAGCCACTGCAGTGAGGTCTGAAGACCACAGACATGGACGAGATACTGTTGGTTAAAGGAATGAAATCAATTTAGACCTTAAGTATCGATTTCTGGAAAACTGAAGTTTCTCTTTCTGTTTTTCTTCTACCGTCTTTGTGTTTTTATGTTGAGGCTATGGAAACAAAAAGACGTCCAATCATAATCCTGCAAACCAAGACTACCAAACTAAAATAACCAAACCCAGCAGAGTAGGACTGCTGAGGACAAAGAGGGGAAAAAGAACAAAAAATAAAATATAATAGCATTTTTTAAAGTAAGGATTACTTAATTAGCATTTATTTAATTTATATTAGTTAAATGTATAAACTGATGTCTGAGGTTCACATAGATGATAAACTCTGTAGGTTTTTACATCCTGTTGACCTGAAGACGTCTAGTTTGATCAACTCTACCTCCAGAATGAACAGATTTATATGGAAAACTTTGGTAAAATGTTTGATCTTTATGATTTAAAAGCACATATTATCTTATGCTGAACAACATTGGTTACCAGCTGCACTGAGATGATCCTGTTTGGCACAGAGCAGCTTTTATTTTGAAAAGAAGTTATTTGAGCTTCTGTCAAATGCAAAAAAAAAAAGAAATCACATTTTGAGAGATGCTAGTTTTTTTTTATATATTTTTGCTTTTGTTATGACGGTCATGAATGCAAATCCAGATTTCCTAAAGACTAAAGTTAGACTATGCGGCTCCTTCTAGGTTCTGATCAGTAGAAGACGAACCCAAACGGCTCTTTTACTGTGAAAGGTTGCCGACTGTTATGATACTTTTAGCACTTAAAAACGCAAATTTTAAATTGATTTTCCGCGTAAGCTCCAGTTGTGAGCAGTGAGACGGCCGTCGGTGTGACTGTTGTTGTCTTCCAGCCTCTGGACTGGAATGCCCGGTGTGTAAAGAAGATTACAGTGTTGGAGAAAACGTCAGGCAGCTCCCGTGTAATCACATGTTCCACAATGACTGCATCGTCCCCTGGCTGGAGCAGGTATGAGACGTGACCCCTGAGCTCTCACCTGAGGTCTACCCACAGGTGAACATTAGCGCGACACTCAAACGCTGCCGTGTTTGTTCTCCGCAGCACGACACGTGTCCGGTGTGCAGGAAAAGCTTAAGCGGGCAAAACACGGCAACAAACCCCCCCGATCTATCAGGGATGAACTTTACCGCCTCCCCTTCATCCTCCTCCTCCTCCTCCTCCTCCTCCACCCCCCAGTCATCGACTTCCACCAGCAACGAGAACTCCACCGATAACTCATAGACGGCCTCTGGTTGTGCGTCCCTGTGAGCCAGCTCCGAGGCTGCAGCCAATCAGAGCGGAGCCTCCCCCTCCGAGAGGCTGAGGCCCCCCAGCATCAAAATACAAGAACTGGGCCTGATGCGGGGGGCGAGCGATACATGCGGGTATGTATTTCTGCTGGTTGCCGCGCCCCCACCTTCATCAGGAATGCGGACAGTGGAAGGGCGGAGGCCTGGAATGCGACCTCCGACGGTGAAGATGTGGAGAAGCACGGACACTCGGGGGGGAGAAGCCCCTCCCAGGAGAGGGGGAATCCAAAGGTAGAGACTAGAGACAACACCACGGTCCAGTTCTAGCTTTTATTCTAGACTTCTCTAAGTTAAGACGGCTCACTTTGGCAGACAAACGTGTAGTTTTAAGGCACAGATCCTCTGAGCTCGTCTGCTGTCACGATGAGGTCATTACTTTGTTTTAAAGATCTGCTTTTAGATTACACCCCGCAGTCATTGGTCTAAATATCATTTATTTAATTGAAGTTATATTTGCTAAATGAGTCTGAAATATAATAAAACATTCAATTCTCCCAGAATCCACCTGGAAAACCTTCACTGCATTTTAACTTTACGGCAGATTCTGAAATCTCTGAGATAAAATTTGCTCTCAAAACAAGTCCTGAACTGAGAAAGTGAAACATTGGGGTGCTCATGTCCTGCCTGTTCTTCTCATGATGCTTTTAAATCATCTTTCAGGAGCGAGCTCCAACAAACCCCCTTTCCTGGCCGTAGAAAACGCTTTCATGTCTGTATTTTCTGAGGGCAGGATTGTTTTCCACTCTAATGACGTTTCTTTTGATGCATTGCAAAGCAGCTGGGAACAATAAACACTTTAGTGAACACTTGTGGATTTGTTTTCAGAGGATTAGAAGGTCTCCAGGTCACGATCCTTCAAACAACGTCTGTCTGAAATCTGTTGATCTGGTTTGTTAAACATCAAGAGGATAGTAACACTCCACTTCCTGTCATTGTTGGGCGTTTCTCCCTTCATTGTGTGTCCGTGGTACCCGGGGGGCCAGCATCAGAGGCCTGAATGAGGATTGTTCTGGGGAGGGGAGGGGCCGCAGGTTGGATTCAGAGAGCTGTTAGAGAGAGTTACAATGTAAACGTTCAATCCAACTTTATTTATAAGCACTTTAACAATTACTGATGAATTGCATCCTAGCAGTGGGTTATTGTGGGCTTTTTTTCAGACATGATTTACACTCTTATTGTAGTGAAACGGTGAAGTGCAGATGGAAACACATGGACTCTTGTTGGTCGAGTACAGAACAGAGACTAAGGACGGCATGAGAGTGTGATGAAGGAAGGTCAGAGGTCAGGATTCCCATCATTCCTAACATGTTCATCCTCCTGCTGTCATGACAGACCTGTCATTAGGAGATGAATCTGGTTCATCTACAATATGTGGTCACATAAAGAACCTTTAGATACAGGTGAAGACACCAAAGAATCGGTGTCAGATGTTAAAAATGCTTGTTTTTCATTCATTTTCATGTAGTTGAAATGATCTCTGGTCTGTAGTAACTGCAGGTGATTTCTCTTCATTAAAGCTTTTTCTTTACTCGGATAAATTAAGGTTAAACAGTATTTAAATCAACTAAATCAGCTCCAGCTTACAGTCCAAATGTGGGAAACTGAAATAAAAAGGGGATTTTCTTGAGATCTTGAGGCCATAAATAAAAAAACATGTTAGATTCTTTTAGTTTCTACTAAGTTTAAATAAATGATGTCAAAGGTGCAGGTGTGTAAACACTGATATACCAGGTGATTCACACTGTTAATTAAGGTTTGACAGCATTTAAAGACCTGCTCGCGTTCCCAGTGGTCTTTTAGTTATAATTATGCTGTTTTTAACCCAAATTTAAAAACCTGTCATTTTCTCGGACAAAGGTTCTCTGAATTCCTTCACTGCTCACAACATTGTGAACTGTATTGTGTGTTTGCCTTTTTTAGGAGTAGAATCTACAATTCCAAAACAGAGTTTCCAGATATTTCCCAGAAGTCTGTGAAGAGTCAGTCTGCATCAAAGCTCTCTCTGAATATAGACCACAATGCATTGTGTTTAAATAATATTAGTAAAAAAAATTATAACTTTTTTTTATATAAACAATCCAAGTTTTCTTCATCAGCATAGATTGGGTGCGAATGTTGGCCTGCCCCAGTCCACCTGTTACTGAGAGCTCTCTGTTTACATCAGGGGTCCAAAACACACCTTAGGTTATTAGCACACAAACTTAAATTTTAAAACTTAAACTAAACTTTTTAACATTACTATAATTCAAAACAGACAGGAATATTACTCCAGAATAAATCAATTTAAACCTTAAATAACTTTCAGTATTTTACTCTCCATAAAAATATATTTTGTCAAAATTGTACAAGTTAGAAATGAACGCAATACAACATCAAGCTATTAATAATAAAATAAAATGATCTGGAGGGATAGAATTACCCAGAGGTCCATGACTTTGTTTACATGCTCTCCCACTAGCTTACAGCCCCACACACCCCTAAATTAGCAGTGCAACAAAATGGCAGCTATCTAATTTCTATCCAGCTGTACAGTTCAGATCCAGATTCCAGCTCAGATGAGGAAAACAAAGTCGTTCGTGGATCTATTTGTCTTCATCAGAAAGGGGCGGAGCCAGGAGCTTGTGGCGCCAACCAGTGTTCTTTTACGTCACAAATACAATCTGTCGTTTGCTCCTAATTTCATAGCTTTTTGAATAAAGAAATACTCAGGCATGCAGTTTTAATCTTAATTTTCTCTATATCTGTCATCCATCCTCAGAAAAAGGCCACATGATTAAAATGTTAAAATCCCAGTTTTCATGGGAGCGGTCTGTACATCATTCTAAACTGGTTTTTCCTGTAACCTCTGGTCTAAACGCCGCTGTTTCACCTCCTCCACCGTCTCCACGGATCCGTTTGTGTGACAGCTCTGCTGGAGGAGCCGAGAGAAGCGAAAACACGCAGGGCGGTTAGAAAGCCACACCCACCGGGATGACGTCACGGCTACGTGCTGATAAGGGCGTGTCCGTAGAGTCATAGGAGAGGAAGACGCAGCCAGCGGAGTGGACTCCCCGCTCAGCCCACCGGACGTTAGACTGTGGACGGAGGCTGAGCTGACGGACGGTGTCGGTACTGTGGTCGGAGTCGGGTCTCGACAGAACATCATGAAGTTCTTGTGGGCCGTCGCCGCCCTCCTTCTGGGCTGCTGCCGAGCTAACGCGAGCACAAGTAAGATGTCGGCCATGTTGGTCACCAGTAGACTTTGCCCTCACCGCTAACATTTGTTTTTCTCCTCTTGGTGTCCATTTCTGGTGTTAAAGAAGCTCCACCACATTCATGTGAGCCGTTATCGATCCACATGTTGGTGTTTTACGGCCCGGCATGTCGTTCCTCGGACCGGTTCTGAAAATCGACGTTTTGCGGCTAGCAAAACACTAAGCTAGTCGGCGAACCGGAACACTTCCGATCCATTTGTTGGTTAATGAAATGACTTGATGTATTTTTGTCGCTAGGACACGTTACGTAAGGACCCCCCGGGTAGCACAAAGTACATGTCGCCGTAAATGTTTGTCACGTGAGCGTCCGGTGAAGAGCGTGTTCGAAATTGCGTAATAATGTTTGACGTGATTGCTAATCGTGATTAAATGGCGTCCATTAGCGGCGCTCACGGGGCCTTGGCCGGTGCTCGGCGCGCGCGCTCTACCGGCGTCCCGGGGAAGGAGGTGTCGTTCACGGACGAAAACGACCCCAACAAACGACGAAACGGCTGTTTCTCCAGTCAGAGGGTTTCGATTAGGTTCATTCCTGCCGAGTTTAAATGATTGATTAGAATGATTGATTAATCGTGTTTATCCAATCAGGACTCCGGATCACGTTTGTTTATACAGTTCAGTTCTTCACCGCGCGCCCGATTTGTAATAGTTCTTGGTGTTAAACAGGAAAACATGATTTCATCTTTGTACAGTCTGGACAGGAAAACTGCTTTTGACCCAAACTAAATGTGAGACTTTTGTTCCCATCAGAATGTTTGTCATAAACTACATTGTGAGGATTCAGGAGTGAATAATAATGTCGGATCATGTGGCTGGGCTATATTTAATTTGAACTTTGAAAAAGCCTTTGCTGTGAAGGTGACCTTTCAACAGCAGGAAGCCATTCGGTTTGTTGAATGTGGGTGAAGACTGTAGCTCCTCAGTGACCAGCTCTATTCTGATGTGTAATTTAACTCAGATTTCTGCCCCAGTTTTCCTCCCAGATGAGATTCCTCAGCAGATGACTTGGTTTTATTGTTAATCCTCCCACAGGAATGTGGTCACGCTCTGCTGACCGCTCTGCTCCCAAACGTTACCCTGGACTTTCTGAATATTTCCCCCTAAAAATGTAAACGTTTTCTGCATCATCATGTTTAATCATGAGCCAGAATGTGTTTTCTGCAGTTTCCACGTTCAGATCTGCTGCAGACAAAGCCTCCATTCAATCAATGACTGTCAGAACATTCCTGTTAACCTACTTTAGCACCACAGTAACTGGATCGGTCAGTAAATACGCTCTCTGCATTTTGTCTACTTTTTTGTTTTGTCATTCAGCGAATGCTTTTTTTGTTGCTTCCATTCTTGTCTTCATATTTTAGGAATGACCATTAAGCTCATTATCCCTAAATCTCTGTACATGAATGTCTATGGAGCTAAATTTGGGCAAAATGAAACAAATTGAAAAGAATGTTGGTGTTTGACCCAAAAAAAATAAAATGTCTGAAACTTTTTGCTATTCTTAAATAAACTTAATTATTTTCAGCTTCAAATATTCATCTCTGTTTCAACAAAAAAAAGTAAAAAAAATTAAATTTTGAGTTTTTAGACCTAAAAAGCCCAAAACATTTAAAGCTGAAAATCCCCAAGTTTATTTTAGAATAGCAAAAAAATAATTTCAATTTGTTTTATTTCGGTTTTAAATAATATTGACCCCAACATAGCTCCATAAATGTCTGCTTTGATCATCCTTAAGTGTTGAATTATTTTAATCATGAATCAGTTGATGTGATGAAGATGTCTTCATGTGTCTGCTGTCATATTTTCATTTTAACATTGTTTTTCTTTCTCTTTCTGTATTCTTCTTCCTCCCTAACATTTCATTCTTCATCATCATCTGTCCAACGTTTTGTTTTGAACCCGTCACTTTCTAAACTCATCCGCTTGCTGGGTCTGCTGCTAACCAGCGGGTTTCATCAGATCGCCGCTCTCTCAGCTGAGACTGATCAATGACAGCGCCGAGCTGCACTGCGAGGTGATAGGGAACCCCATACCGGAGGTTCAGTGGTGGTTTGTTGAAGGCGAAGAGTCCAATGAGACCTTCACCCAGCTGTTTGACGGGGCTCATAGCAACCGTGTAAAAATCAATGCCACATATATTGAACACGCCGCAAGCACCCTTCGCCTCGCCGGCCTTTCCTTTGAGGACTCTGGCACGTACGAGTGCCGCGCCTCCAACGACCCCGACCGCAATGATCTGAAGAAGACTCCGAAAATCAAGTGGATCCGCTCGCAGGCTAACATTATTGTGATTGAAAGTGAGTGACAGAAGAGCCACGAGGACGCTCAGGTGCACTAGTGAAGTTCTGGACCTGTTAGATCCCGTTGCCCCAACTGTCCCGCTGGTCCGGTTCCCTCCCACCCCTTCATTTAGTGCGTTCTCCCTTCTCCAAAAGCACAACAGCTCCCCTGTAGAAGGTGAAAGTGGCCTGAGACCTTAATCACAACCAGACACGCATCACAATCTGATGCCTCCAACTCTTTTCCTTACTGATAAGGTTATGACATTTTTCCATATAACGATAGAACACCATATTGGTTGAGGTGAATATTTGGCTGTTTGTTTCTCAAAGTGAAACGCATATATTTGATGTGTTAAAGTAAAACAAAAGGTGTCAGATGTCAAGATTTACACTGCTGTTAGATGGACAGTCATTTTCCTCTCACTAACACGGTAAACGCTCCTTTTTCCTGTGCTTATAGCTCAGACTAACCCATGAGCTCAGAAGAAGCAACAGACGGTCAAACGTCTTCATCTGTACGACTTCTTTCTTTCTGCTGGATTGTATTTAAAACTAGAAAAATTCAGTAACTGCGATAATGCTGCTGTGAATGCTTTTAGCTGAATGTGGTCGCGGAATAAATGTACTGGAAATACTTAAATGATTTGGTGAAAGTGCTAAAGCTATAAGCATAATGTTAAGTTTGCAGAAAGCACACAAAGAATTTGAAGAATTTCTTGAAAACATGTTTGCCAAAGAAGCTTGCATGTTGCTAAAATACTAGCTCAGCTCAGGATTGGGCTAAAAAACCTCATTAGATGCCATATTAGCCAAAAAAAGCTAGCTAAAAATACTAGCTTATTTTAATATTAGCCCGAAAATCCTGAGTAGATGTCAAATTAGCCAAAAAAGCTAACATGTTGCTTAAATACTAGCTTAACTTTTAATTGGCATTAAAAATGTAATTGTATACAAATTACCCCAAAGCTCTAGCATGGCGCTAATGTACTAGCTAACGCAGACTTTGTTGCTTCTTCTGCATGTGTTGAAGACCTCTGATGTCCCACACTTACCCCCTGTAGAACTCTTCCTCACTTCTTCACCCTCTAAAGTTTTCATCTCCTCTGACCTGAATGTGTTGACTGTTCTGAATAGAAACTCATCTGTTGTGGCCCATATTTACTGACTAGTTACTGTAAACATGGAACCAGTTGGAAGCGCTAATGTTGGTATTTAACAGCGTTAGCTACTGTCTAGATAAAGGTGACCTAGATAGTCTACATGGTGACCACACGGATCTGTATTTATGCTCCGCCTCTGTTTTTCTGTGAAGACCCGGTTACCTTGAGTGGACCTGCTGTGGTGACCAACCAGACTTCTGCCACGCTCGGCTGCAACTTGACTGATTCTAGCCTCACTAGTACTGTTTCCTTCTGGACACACAACGGCAAAGTCATTGAGGACTCGAAGTCTTCTGGGTCTTATGCAGTCCTTCGGTAAGAACGTGCACAGAAGACGTGCAGGTCTGCATGCCTGTTGAACCGATGATGGTTTACAAACATGCATCCCTGAATGTGTATTAACTCTCTCACCTCTTTTTACCTCGGTCAGAATGTCATTGTGTTGTTCATGTCTGGTTATGTTGGAACTGCATCTCTGCTGCTCTGATCACATCATGATCAACAGAGACGGAGCGTGAAGACGTTCAGCTTCACTGCAGCGAGAAGAGTGACACTTTCTGACCTGAATTTTCTGTTCACATAATAAATGTGAACTTGTCAATAAGATTTAAAGACCCACTCTGATCAACATTGTTGTTTTTTTAAATAAAAGCCATGTGTTTTTAAATTGGCTCAAAATTGCATTTATTACGAGCTGGCGTCTAAAAACATAAACCATGAGAAACAGATGATGTGTGAACAGATTTATCAATGAATTTGATTTGTTTTGGCTTAGACCAGGGGTCTCCATTCACGACTGTTTGGTTCTGATCAAAACCTGATGGGAGCTGCAAATGTATTTATTTTTTCAATCCTTTTAGAACATTTTTAGTCTACTTTTATCATTAATCTCTTGTTTTTTTTAATGAACTATATTTTTTTTGGCATGAATAATTAAATAATAAGAGAAATTGACATTTTCTCAGTTTTATACTTTCTTTCAAAATAAGACTTCCTGTCTCAAACAGGAAAATGCCAGTGAAGCCTTTGTATTTCTGTGAAAGGTTTTAAACCATGCAAAACAAAAATTAAAATGTTTTAAGTCTGAATAGCTACTGAAAATTGTTATGCAGCATAAGATAAAAATAACTTTAGAGTCATAAAATATAGTGAGCTATCAGAAAGGATCAGATTATTAGTATTTGTGATCTGTGTATTCTGGAGGAAGTATAGAGTAAACGAGGCCTAATGTCAGCACAGACATTAAAACAATTAATTGATCTCCTAGGTTCACCTCAGTCATAAACATAACTACAATAAATAAAATCGATGCTTATTTA
Organism: Oryzias melastigma; assembly: GCF_002922805.2. Taxonomy (NCBI): domain Eukaryota; kingdom Metazoa; phylum Chordata; class Actinopteri; order Beloniformes; family Adrianichthyidae; genus Oryzias; species Oryzias melastigma. The sequence continues at coordinate 164,591 of NC_050515.1, read as the reverse complement.
GCAACCTTTATCTTTTAAAAATTGGCATTTTGTTTTTCTCCAGAGAGCCGCTGTGGGGGGGCAGAAGAGCTGCATGTGACTCCACTGCCGCTGGTTGCAGACCTCTGGCCCAGACTAGACTGAAAGTGTTTCAAAGATGTTTTGTTTTCTCATAGTTTGGACAAGATCACCCACGTTCAGTCTGGAGTGTACGAATGCGTGTTCGAGACCAGTCCTCCCATGAAGAACACCATTGAGGTCAAAAGTAAGTCTCCTTAAAATCTACCTTTACTTCATAACTGCTTAACGACTCCAGGTTAACACTTGGGACCTTTTATGTGGGACTTTCAGTCTTCTAACCCACGAGTTGAGGCTTCAGAATGAAGGTTTACAGGGAATCAACTTCCTACAAACTCTCCTTTACTAAAGTTCTCTTCTCTCTTGGATTTCGGCTTTAATTTGAACAACCTGAAGCTGCTTTGCTGTTTTCTTCTGGTTCTGTGCAGCCGGGACAGCAAATGTTCCTGAGAAGAACTCTGTCTGTGACGAACAGTCCTGCCTTTGTCTGAGCTCTGCAGCTTCTCCACAGATTCCCTATTGGACAGTTTAGAACCGCCTCCCCAATGAAACCATTTTAGGTTCTGTGACGTTATCTGTGGATGCTGTAAATATTTAACTCTTCGTCAGTCTGAACTCCGCGTTTGACCGTCCTCACAGCCACCCCGCACGTTTCTGCCTACAAGCACTCGGAGCACGGCAGTGAGAACGACAAAGGCGTGATGACCTGCGTGGCCCACGGTTACCCGCTGCCCACCGATTGGGTTTGGGTCAAAGACGATGGTGGCAACCAGATGGTGGGTAGCTGCAACGCTCCAGTCCGCCGTTCTGACCGCACTGCTAACTCGTTGCTCCAACTTGACCCTCAGCCTGTGAACAACGCCACCACCGACAGATACGAGATAAAGAGCACCCCCAACAAGACGGTGCTGACCATCAACGACCTGAACATCGAGACGGACGCCGGGAACTACGTTTGTTACGGAACCAGTGATGTCGGCACGGGCATGGACACCATCTACCTGCGTGTGCGCAGTCGCCTGGCTGCTCTGTGGCCCTTCCTCGGGATCGTGGCGGAGGTCATCATCCTCGTGACCATCATCTTCATCTACGAGAAAAGGAGAAAGCCCGACGAGGTCAATGACGGTACGTAGAACGCCCGGCCTGCTTCAGGATAAGATTGATCTGAATGTTTATTTGTTTATTTGTCAGAATTCTACGGTCTGTATGATGTCATCCCTTAAACCAGAACATCTGGTGTTTGCTAGCAACAAATCTGTTTCTGGTTGAAGAGTTTCCTCTTATCATCAAGGCTCCACGTACCTGTTTCTATAGAGCCGCGAAGACATTTCCAGATCAGCTGTTCTCCATGTTTCTGTACGTTGTCTGAACCCCAAAGTCGATCAGACGGCGATCGTCTTTCTGCTGAACGTTTGTGGGTTTGGAAGCCTGGATGAGAGCTGGATTTGGGTTCAATTCTTCTGGAGATGCTGAACTCTCTGACAGTATGATGGTCCTGGACTGGCATCAGTCCAAAGCTGGCTCTTCATAGGAATCTTTAGGGGAAGATGATGTCTGACTGTATGTGAGAACTGGACTGAGTGTGATGTCATCCATAGAAAATGGTTTATTTCTGGTCTTTAGCCATGGCTGACATCGATGTCGGTATGCAGGGGTTGGACCGGAACAGTTGTCGTTTCTATAGCAACCAATCAGGAGTGAGCTTCATGGAAGGCCACACCCCTGTGAGCAGGATACACACAGGCTGAATCTGAATTCTACCCCTAGATTTACCCCTCCAAACAGAGTTCTCCCAGAATTCACTACCACTCGATGACGAGGGCCGCGGATCGATGCTTAGGTGGAGATCTGATTGGATTGAACCACGATTCTTACTTTTTCATAAATGTTTGTTGCTGTGTCTTTTTACCGGATTATTTATACGAAATCACCATCATTTATAGGTTTATTTAGACCAGGGGCCCGCTTCAAGAAGCAGGTTAAACAAATTCAGAGTTCAAACCTGAACTCTGAGTTGACTGACTTAAAGTTTGCAAACTCTGCGTTTTCGGTTTCAGAACATCTGAAAAAGTTTGTTCAATAAACTCGGATGATCTCAGAATCGGGTGGAGCGTCGCGACCATAAAAAGCCCTGATCAATGGAGCAAGGATGGCACGATTCACCATGGCAACGGGAACAAACACCTTCAGAGCTTCATTCTTCTGGTGACAAATTGATGAGTTCCTACAAACAAATGTGACTGCGAGAACATTTTCATCAAGAAGATCAACAGATGCAGTAAAACAGAGAGAACATCTGCAGAGTTAATGTGAACGTCTACATCTGAATCATTTCAGGAGAAGAACTAAATCATGTCAGGAAGGTCATTCTGTCACCTGTTAGTAAGGAATGGGTTTGATCTGTTAATAATTTAACCAGTAATACCCGTAATCACTTGAATGACATGACGGGCACCTCCATCTTCTGCTCATCTGGAACCAGGTTGAGGTTCATCAAGAATGCATTTGTTAAAGGTATTGGAGGGGGGGGGGTCACTCAGTCCAGTTTTCATATACAGTCTACTGACCTTGTGGAAGCATCTGAATCACAAAGGGCTTTAATTTTCTGTTTCACTCTAAAAGGTCATGTGACCCGTGTTACTTTAGGGTTCATTTCTTCCTAAGTACATCTCAGGAATCTATCATAGATTTTCTTTGATGGATATTTTGGCTTCTCTGTTCGCTGCTGACTTTGCATTTTGGTAAGTGAAGAAAACTGCATGTCAGACTGAAGTGGTTGAGCTGACAGGATGTGAGGCTATGGGAGTCCAAGAGCTTTCATAGTAACCACTTCTGAGGCTTGAAGGTTCGCTCACTCTTTCACTGGCCCTGAATCTCCTCAATCCACCTGTGAGCCAATGAAAGAGTCAGATGAGACGTGACCCGGTTAGGTTGGCGTGGAGGGGCGTGGCCAGAGGTTTGCATGCCCTCTGCTCCTCCAGCCTCATGCATGACGGACGGGCAGAGAGGTTTAGATTCACAGCTGAAGCTCTGGCTGTGTCGGGACGTTTACCTGCTCAGGTTTACCTGCTCGTACACGGCAGCATCGTCATGTGCTTGCATTGCATGAGTCATTGTGATTGAGGGACCGACGGGAGAGTTCATCACGACGATCGAATGTTTGAAACCGATCAGGTCCTGTTTACCTGTACCGGACCTGCTGGGCATGCTTCCACCTGTAGCTCTGACAGGTTTGATCTCTGCGTTCTGCTTCACATTCCTTCTGAACAAGACGTGAACTGTTGCTTTTTGTTTCTTGTGCAGACGACGACTCAGGAGCTGCTCCACTGTAAGTACATTTGAACGTTCTTTCATCGTCGTTTTCTTTTTCTCTTTAAGTCAAAATCATTTTGTTTTTCAGGAAAAGCAATTCCACCTCCAACCACAAAGACAAGAACGTGCGGCAAAGAAACTCCAACTGAAAGGTGTGAAGTGAGTCTGAGATCAATGTTCCCAGTCGTCTTTTAATCAGAATCATGTCATTTTTATTTATTTTTTAACTCTATTTTTATTGTGTTTTCCAAGTATCCACATTTACCTCACAGATAGCAGTCCCAACAGCCCAAAAACAATGTGTCCGTACACATGAAAAACCAGGCCAAGCTGTAAATATAAAAACATATAAGAATAATAATACAAATCATGTCATTTTTAGTCGAAACTGAAAAACCCGAGTCGTTTTCTACGAGCCACAACGGGGCCAAGTTTGGAAACTGACATTTTCAGATTTGAAAATGGAAAAAAAATGGTTGAAAGTGAAAATTTGAAACTTAGAAAATGGAACATTTGATGCTGAAAATAAAGTTTATTTTATGGAATAGTAAAAAGTTTGACATTTTCCTTTTTTTTGGGTCAAACAATATTTTCAATTTCATTTTGGTTTCAAACAATATTGGCCCCAAAA
>NC_050515.1:148631-160455 GCF_002922805.2 Oryzias melastigma | reverse complement strand
GTCCTTTATTTACTGTAAAATATCACCTATTTTTAAATGATTAGAATGTTTTCTTACCGTTTTTGACTCAATATTTTTATAAACATAAATATGAATTTGAGTTGTCTTTGACGGCAGCTACACATGGTTTGAATAAAAAAGTCCTCAGGAATGCAGTTTTTTTTTTAAGCTTACTACTTTCTTCTCTAATGTTTGTTTTCCAGGTGGCGCTGCAGTCGGCGAGGAGTCATTCTGTCGCATCAACGTGCTTTCTGCGAAGTTCCTGTGGTTCATGTTAGAGGAAAATCCTTTAGTTTCTTTTTAGTTTTTTTCTTTTTAATCACATTGTGGAAATGATGTGAATTTCTGCTTCAGGCTGTCTGGCAAATATTGCATGAATCAAGTGTATCAAATCCTTAGATCTGGTTTGAGGAGTGTTAGTTTGTGATGCTTTTATTGTGGTGGTTCCTGCACTAACCGCTCACTCGTCGCTTGTTAGCTTCTCATTTCCTGCCTGGAACAACCCAGAACTTTATGGAGAACTTCAACACTGCCGGTCCAGCAGGAAGTGGTGGAGAGTTTTATTTGGCGTGAGGTGTAACCTGCAGCCACGCCCACTTCCTGTGGTAGAGCTTTAGTTTGCCTTAATGAGCGCCGTGTGGTTTTGGTTTGGTGACTGGCTTCACTTTCTGCAGATGCTGCATTCACTGACATTGGTTTTAAAATGACTTGAGTGACTTTTATTCTAATAAATGTTTTTTCTTTTTACACAAACTTTTTTTCTGTCTGATTTTCGTCCATTAAATGAGTACGGACCAAGAGAGGATCGGTTCCTTCTGTGTGAAGCTGCTGAGATCTTCTTCCCTCCGTCTGGTTTGAATCCTCTTCTCACTGTGTAGATATTTGGAAGCCATATATTCCCTGAAACTAATGAGTGTTGTGATTGATGTAACCAGAGCTGAGTACTGACCCCAGAATCGTTGTACCTTCATCTACTGTACAAGCGTCACCAATCGGAATAAAGGTATTAACGGAAACTCTGCGTCCCTTTCATGGTTTTCCCATCATGCTTTGCTTTGACTGTTTTAGCTGCAGAATTTACAGAATAAGTTCTGAGGTCTGAACTCTAGAATTAAACCGTTTTCCTTCAGAAGCATCACATATTGGCGTCTTACAGAGAAAATGTGAATACGTTCAATCGAGATGTTAAATTCTGTTTTATTACGACCGTTTCTACTGAAACATTGATTTAAAGGTGGAGAGACGAAGTATCTGAAGGAAACTGATGGAGGGTTCCTGCTGGGGTGTTGGAGCGGCGTGGATGAGAGAAAACAGACTCGCCTTGATTTGTTACTCATTAGAGCTGCGATTATTTCAATAGTCGACTAATCACCAATTATTTTAAATAATCAACTAATCAGATCAAGTGTAAAATGGATGTAAATCTTGACAATCAGCTTTAAACTAACAAAAATCTAGACATCTTCACACTAGAATCATCTGCAGTCATGCTAGTGTGAATGCTGTTAGCTGAATTTAGCTGCTGTAGATGCTGGTGCTGATAGCAGAAAACGCTAAAGCTGAAATCCAGCTATTAGCTAAATGCCAAATTAGCCTAAAAAATAATTTAAAAAAGCCTAAATTAGCCAAAACAGCTAACATGTAGCTGAAATATTAGCTAAACTACAAATTAGCCTAAACAAAAAAGCCTAAATTAGCCAAAAATAGCTAGCATGCAGCTGAAATTTAGTCAAATTCCAAAATAGCTTAAACCTTAGATGCCGAAATGGTCAATAGCTAGCAGAATACCACTATAACTTAAAACTTTATGCACTCTGACTCAATTTAATATAAAGTAACGACTAATCGACTATTTTAGTCGACTAATCGTGACAGCTACATTACGCATACATTTTGTGCTTATAGGACAAAAATTACAAAATTAAAATACTATTTACACATGCACAGCTTAACATTACAACAGCTTGAAACTAGCCACACACACATCTTTACAAACTACACAAATCTGATGTGAAACTCCTCACCTCTCCGTCGGTCGATCTGCTCTACATCCCGCTCTGGTTCCTGGTTGTGGAGGAGTTCACGCCGTCTGCTCACGCCGTTCAAGTGATGCACTTAAACGCATCGCTTGAACAAGAATCCAGACGTGGAGTCTCACATCTGTTTGTGCGTGACGAGTGATTAGTGTGTAAGTTTGAAAGATTTGTGCCTGTAGTTTCAAGCTGTTGTAATTTTAATTTGTGCATGTTTAAATTGTATTTTATTTTAATTTTGTAATGCTTGTACATATACACAATATGTATGAGTTATAAATCAAAGATCATAGACTCAAACCGGGATGAGTCTATTTTCTCTCCAGAGATCAGGAGTGTCAAACTCATCACATCCAAACACGCTTTAGGTCGCGGGCCGAACAGGAATCACATTTATTAAACACAAAAATTACATTTTTCAACTTTAAAAATGACAATAGCAATAAAATAAAATGATCTGGAGGGCCAGATCCGGCCCCCGGGCCTGGACTTTGACACATGGTTTAGAGCTTCTCTTTTCCTTTGACTTCATACTGCATTTGGAAGAAGATCACCCAAAGATGTAGTTTTTTTGAGTTAATTTATTGTTTTTCTCTGTGAACTAACAGATTTTAGAGGAGTTTCCGTCAGTATTTCTGCTTCAGAGTCGACCGATGAGAAGATTCACTGCAGAGACTGGAACAGGTCACAGAAACGTTTCTAGAGTCTTCCTCACAGTTTGTCGTCTTTGGTTTAATGAACTCTTGTAAAAACAGACAAATCAACTCCAACAAACATTTAACATTTTATCAAGTTTTGATCTAAATCCGTTCGTCTGTTCGCGGTTTGCTGCTTTGATTTGTTTCAAATTAAAATCTTTAAAAACTAAAACGGGTCACGCGCCTTAAGCTGTGCATTTACCACCATCGTCCACACGGTGGAGCCCTCACACCTCTGAGGCAGCAGCTCCTTCCATCCAGCAGGTGAGCGGACTGCGCCTGCGCGCGCCGCTGGCCGTGATCAAGAGTTTGTTTGAATCAACAGCTGAGAGACAAGAGGCTGGACTGACCGGCAGTAACCTTTACCTGTCAGCAGGTGAGTTCATTGGAGGACGGTGGGCGTGTCTGAGGACTTTCCCACTTTCTGCACCTTTTCTATCACGTAAAGAATCTTCAGCAGGAGCAGCTCGCGCCTCCTGACCCCCCCTGAACTCCACGCTGCCCCCTGCCTGACCCCCCAGGTTTAAGGAGTCTGTTGGTCGAGCATGAGTTCCATCAGCCGCGCCCTCCAGACCGCGCGCGGGGCGCGAGCGCAGCGGGAAAAAGGATGAAGCACTTTCATCCTGGAGGCGGGGCCGCGTCCGTCGCGCGCAAAAACTCCCCCAACAATGAGGGAGGGGGCAGTCTGAGCTTCCAGGTGCAGCAGCAGCTCCGTCCGTCCGCGCGCCCCTGCGCCAGCACGGACACGCACGCGGCTCCCACGCCCACCAGAGCGCAGAGTCAGAGGCGGCCGGGACGGGACGGGACCGGGACCGGGGCCAGTCGGTATGCTATGCAACAAGAACGGAGACTGTCGACGGGATCCGGCCACTTCGGGGAGCCTGTCGTCGCTCATCTCCCGGCAGGAGGGGCCGCCGGATGGGGCCGTAACGGGAGAGGACGGCGGGGGTCCGGCCGCCGGTATGGACGGCCCCGTCACCTCAGCGGGGCCCCCAGCGCGGGGCCCGGGGCCGGAGGTCAAGAGCGCAGCGGCCACGGAGAGGAAAGACCCCAGAGTTTCCTTCTCCAGCCCCCCCGCCGGGAAAGGGCAGAGCGCGCGGCCCTCCGTGACCTTCTCCAAGGCGGAGGACGGCTCCGCGGTCGGCCCGGAGGACGGAGAGTCCCGGGGGAACCAGACGTACATGCAGCGGCAGTTCAGCTCCATGCTGCAGCCCGGGGTCAACAAATTCTCTCTGCGCATGTTCGGTAGCCAGAAGGCGGTGGAGAAGGAGCAGGAGCGCGTAAAGTCCGCGGGAAACTGGATCATCCATCCGTACAGCGACTTCAGGTAGAAACGAGGAGATAAAAACACGAGATTTCACCGAAACACGCTCGTTTCAGGACTAAGGACAGCTCCTCTTCCTCGAGGGTTCTGTCTTCTTATATGGAGCTAAACTGGGGCCAATATCAGTGGAATCCCAAATTGGACAATGTATTGGTGTTGGGAAAAAGAAAAAAAGAAAAATATATATAATGTCTGAAACTTCAGAAACTTTTTGCTGTTCTATAATAAAACTAATTATTTTCAGCTTCAAATATTCCATTTCCTAAGCTTCAAAACTCAAAGTTTCAATTTCAAAACTTTTTCTCAGTTTCAGTTTTTTTCCCCACTTTCAACTCATTATTTTAAGTTTTCAACTTTTAAGTTTTCAGATTCCAAAACAAAAACAAGGTTTGGAACTGAAAAAAACATTTTTTGTTTGTTTTAAACTTAAAAAAAATAAACACTTGAAGCTGAAAATAATTAAGTTTCTTTTAGATAGGAACATTTTTTAGACATTTAAATTTTTTTGTGCCAAAAAACAATATTTTTTGTTGGATTTCAAATAATATTGGCCCTAATTGAGTTCCATACATTACGACTTTTGACTACATGATATTCCAGTGATCCCCCCCCCCCCAATTCAGCAGCTGTTTCTGTAACATCTTCCTGATTGAAAATAACTTGAATCTTTTAAAGATGAATGATTGAGCACAACATCTACACGGGTTTTTATTCATCTTACATTTATAATAATTTTTAACAAACGTTTTCCTGGATCAGACGACGCACATCTCCGTCTCTGACCTCCTCCTCTGTGCTGGGGGAGAAACGGACAGCTGAAGAACTCTGTGGAGCAGAATCAGCATCTTTGCTGCTATTTGATATTGTGAGCAGCAGCTTCTGTCTGCAGCCAAACCTCCGATTTCAGTTTGAAACCATCGTTCAGTCCAAACTCCTTCACTCTATTGGTCTCTCAGAGGTTCTAGTTTCATTAAAGGCGTTTGTATGGAGCTACTTTGGGGCCAATATAATTTGACATCCAACTAAAACAAATTGAAAAAAATATTGTTGTTTGGCCAAATTAAATAAAAATGTCCAAAACATTTTGCTTTTCCAAAATAAACTTAATTATTTTTTAGCTTCAAATGTTCAATTTTTTAAGTTTCAAAACTCAAAATGTCATTTTCAAAACTTATTTCAGGTTCAAATCTTTTTTTTTTTTCATTTTTGACTTTGACATTTCCAGATTTGAAAGTGAAAAGAGACATAAGATGAAAAAAAAGTTTTGAAATTGAAATTTTGAGTTTGAAACGTACAATGAAACATTTGAAGCAGAAAATAATTAGGATTATTTTAGAATAGCAAGTTATTTATTTCTTTATTTTTTTTTGCCAAACGCAAATATTTTGTTCAATTTGTCATATTATTTGAAACGGAAAATCAAAAGAAATTGAAAAAAATGTTGGTGTTTGGCCAATAAAATAAAATAAAATGTCCAAATCTTTCTACTTTTCTAAAATAAACGTAATTATTTTCAGCTTCAAATGTTCAATTTTTTGAGTTTCAAAACTCAAAATGCAATTTTTAAAACTTTTTTTTCAGTTTCAAATCTTTTTTTTTAAATTGAAATTTTGAGTTTTGAAACATAAAAAAACCCCAGAACATTTGAAGCTGAAAATAATTACGTTTTTTGTAGAATTACAAAATGTAAAATTTTTTGGCCAAGTATCAATATTTTTAATTTGTTTTATTTGGGTTTCTAATAATATTGGCCTCAGTTCAGTTCCATACTTTTGGGCTGCTCCAGGTCAGCTTCAGTTTGTGTCTCCGTGTTTCTCAGGTTTTATTGGGACTTCACCATGCTGATGTTCATGGTGGGGAACCTGATCATCATTCCCGTGGGCATCACCTTCTTCAAGGACGAGACCTCCACGCCCTGGATCATCTTCAACGTGGTCTCCGACACCTTCTTCCTCATGGATCTGGTGCTCAACTTCAGGACCGGGATCGTGTTCGAGGACAACACGGAGATCATCCTGGACCCCGAGAAGATCAAGAGGAAGTACCTGAAGAGCTGGTTTGTGGTGGACTTTGTGTCTTCCATCCCTGTGGATTACATCTTCCTGATCGTGGAGAAGGGGATCGACTCGGAGGTGTACAAGACGGCTCGGGCGCTCCGGATCGTCCGCTTCACCAAAATCCTCAGTCTGCTGCGGCTGCTGCGGCTGTCCAGACTCATCCGATACATCCACCAGTGGGAGGAGGTACATGACCCGGCCCCGCCCACATTACCTGTGTTTTGATCCTGATCCCAACAGATCGGTTAATGAATGAAGTTCTCCAGAGTTTGGTTCGCTCTTGTCGGTGAGGAACGTCTTACAGCTTCATGCCAGTGGTGTTTCAGCCTCCGGCTTCATTCATGTTAGTCTGTGAGCTTCACTTAATAAGCCCTTATTGGATTTGTGTGCAGTGGTTTATGTCAGAGGGAGGACAATCTGTCTCCACCCCCCATCCCAAATATAATAACTTTGATAGATGAGCTTTGATGGATTACAATAAATCTGACTTCTGGCTTCCAGATTCAGTTCATTAAAACTGTTTGTGTTCATCAGTGATGCAGCAAAATAACAACATTTGTACAGAATCAGAGAAATGTTCTCATCAGTTCTCCTGGAAACAGACAGAAAATGTCTTTGAGAAGAGAATCACAGAGGAACGACTCCTGTTTGTCCTCTCATCTTCTCCTGGTTTTTCCTTGTCTTCTCCTCATCCTGTGATTGCTGATTCTCCTGCTTCTCTGTCCGTTTACAGCACATAAAAACTCCATCACACTTTCAGTGATTTCAGCTATCTTGATATCAAAACGTTCATCTCGTTCAGCACATCACTGCTTTCAATGTTCTGATCAAGGACATGATAAACACCAAAACATACAGCTTCTGTTGTAGCAACAGGCTAACGTTTTTGGCTAACGTGTTATTCAATTAAATTCAATTTTATTTCTATAGCCCAGAATCACAAAGAAAATGTGCCTCGTTGGGCTTCATGCAGGTAATTTTACAGATGCGGAAAATTAGTCATAAAATATGAATAATAGTTAAAAACTGAACAGACGTTTTGGGTCATTTGTTGTCTTGTTTTTTAGGCTATCTTTGAGTTTTGCTTCTGTTTTAGCAAGATGCTAACGTTTTTACTAATTTATTATCTACTGACGTTTTTTGGCTAATTTAGAGTTTAGCTTCTATTTTAGCAACAGGCTAACTTTTTTGACTAGTTTAGTTTACTGAGAATCTTTTGGCTATTTTGGAGTTTAGCTAGTATTTAAGCTACGAGCTAGCTTATTTGGCTAATTTAGCATCTACTGAGGTTTTTTGGGCTAATTTGAAGTTTAGCTCATATTTAAGCAATACACTAAATATTTTTGCAGATTTAACATGTATTAGGGATTTTTAAGCAATTTTACTACAAATTTGTCAGAATTTTTAGGTCAACTTCAGCGCTCTTTCATAGTTCTTTAACGAAATTTTCCGTCTTTTAACACATTTAACATTTTGCAAATAGCTTTTGCATTTTCATCAAACCTCTTCATCAATTAGTCACCATTTTCAGCCAAAAGCTTCAGCATCTTCAGCGACTTTCAGCAAAGAGCATTCACACTAACATTATTACAGTTAGTGCAACTTTTCTAGTTTTTTTTTTATCGTTTTCTCTTCTTCTCTTAGGTTCTCCTCATGTTCTCCTCGTCCTTTTCTTGGCTACATCTTCTCTTTCTCCTTGTCTTCCTCTCGTCTCCTCCTGGTCTTCTTGTTTTCTCCTGGTTTTTTGTCATCTTCTTCTCGTCTATCATCTTCTCTAAATTCTCTCCGTCCAGATGAGGCTTTTTTTAAGGACAAACTAAACCTCCACCAATGAAACGTGAGCTCTGCTCGTCCATCATGGGGGGGCGGGGAGGACAGTTGAAAGTTGATTACCCCCCACCCCCAGCCCCCACCCCAGCCAGCGCTGGCTTTGCTTTGGCTCAGCTCTTCTCTGTTGTGTCCAGCTTAGTTCTGCTTGTGTTTCTCGGCTCGGCTGACGTTCTCTGGATCAGAACCTGGATCCTGAAGTTCTGAGTTTGGTGGTTCCAGCTTGTGGCTGAGCTGCAGGGCAGGAGATCTTCTGAAGATGATTAGATCAGTGTTTTTTAGCCTTTTTTGAGCCAAGGTGAACCTTTTCTTTGACAAAATTTCTGCGGCACACCAGCATCTGAATATATAAAACAGGAGAAACTCCGTGGTCTGTGTCGAGGTTCAGTCCCTCCACAATCTCGCCACCATTTTTTGTAATAATTAAGGCACAAAAGCTGAAAGTTGCGGCTGTTTTTCCTAAATGTTGTCGTAAAAGTTGATAGTTTTCAAAAATAATTTTCAAATTAATTAGTTTAAAATTTGTTCAAGTAGTTCTTTTTACCTTTATTAATTTATTAATTGCTTTATAAATATGCAATTTAATGTGACCTCACAAAAAACAATAATATATTCTTTCCACACCTGTACATCTCCCACGGCACACCTAAACATCTGTCACGGCACACCTGAACATCTCCCACGGCACACCTGAACATCTCTCACGGCACACCTGGACATCTCTCACGGCACACCTAAACATCTGTCACGGCACACCTGAACATCTGTCACGGCACACCTGAACATCTGTCACGGCACAGCTGAACATCTGTCACGGCACACCTGAACATCTGTCACAGCACACCTGAACATTTGTCACAGCACACCTGAACATCTGTCACGGCAAACCTGAACATCTGTCACGGCAAACCTGAACATCTGTCACGGCACACCTGAACATCTGTCACGGCACACCTGAACATCTGTCACGGCACACTGGTTAAGAAACACTGGATTAGATGATGGGATTCTGACAGGATCTTGGAATAAAGTGGTAAAAGTATAAAACAATCCTCCTGCAGCAGGAAGTTGTGTTCTTACCTGATCAGGATGACAGGAAGTAACGTCTGCAGGAGAGAATCCTCATTTCCTCTTCCTGCTCGTGAGGCTGTTTGTGGGCGTCTCTGAGTGTTGTGGTCAGACACGTGGCCTCCTGCTGGTTTGACCTTTTGACCCTGAGCTTCTATCATGGGAATATGTCACTGGGCGGGGCTTGTGCCCCCTTTACATAGTTTTGTGTATTTTGAAGCGAGTCTCTGTGGCCTGGGGTATCTAACAGCTGCTGAGGGGCATGAAGAGCTCTGAGGGGGCGGATGCTGCCCTGGCTCCGCCTCCGCTGAGGTTTTCTCGAACATCCTGGAGGATTCTCTCAAGTGAAGGTGTCCGGGATCCGTCTGCTCCCGCAGACAGTCTGGCCTACTTTCCCCCCCGTTGGAGGGTCGTCCTGCCCCCGGTGGGGGAATCCTCCATTACTTGTGATTTATTAAAGCAACCGGTTGGCCCAGTTAAATAAGGGCTTCACGCCAAATACATTTCCCTCATTCCTACAGCGGTGATGCAGCCCCCCCCCCCACCTCCAGTGATGCTCAGAAACTGCAGCATGTTGTCAGATCCAACCCCCCCTCAGCATCCAATCATCATTAATCCGTGAGGTACGACTGTCTGCTGGTTCTGGGGGAGAGGTCGGTCTGCAAACATCTCAGGTTCTGCAGCTTCATCTACTGGAGTCAGTTTGACAGACTGACGAGAATCTGGAGGATTTCAGTCTGTTTTCACTCTGAAATGGATCCAGAATTCAGAATTCTGCACTGAGACGTTTTTATTAGGAGGAAAAAAGAGACAAAATCCTTGATGGGAGGAAAAATAAAGTGAGCGAGTTAAAGCTAAAACGTAAGTCCCAGCTGTCCTTAAGGCCGTCTTCAGGTATAAAACGGTCAAACCTTACGGGTCACACAGGTGACCTGCAGGGTCACACAGGTGACCTGCAGGAAACATCAGTGAACGTAGAGAGAAAATGTTCTTGTTTTTATCTATGGGCGTGCTGCGGGCGACAGGTCATAGTGAACACTTCTACAACACATGAGGGGGAAGCAGATGAGATGAAATTCTTCTGGGCTGCACGGTGGCGCAGTGGTTTGCGCTCTCGCCTCACAGCGAGAAGGCCCCGGTTCGACTCCCGGCTGGGACCTTTCTGTGTGGAGTTTGCATGTTCTCCCCGTGCATGCGTGGGTTTTCACCGGGGACTCCGGCTTCCTCCCACCGTCCAAAAACATGCTTCATAGGTTCATTGGTGACTCTAAATTGTCCCTAGGTGTGAATGTGAGAGTGAATGTGTGTGTGATTGAGGCCCTGTGACAGACTGGCGACCTGTCCAGGTGAACCCCGCCTTCGCCCTTCAGTAGTCAGGTTAGGCTCCAGCACCCCCGCGACGCCGAAAGGGACGAAGCGGCCAAGAAGATAAATGAATGAAATGAACATAAAGTTCTTTCAGTCTTCACGACTGTCAGAGTCGTAGGTCACCTTCTCCTCTTGCTGACAGATCTTCCACATGACCTATGACCTGGCCAGCGCTGTGGTGCGGATCTTCAACCTGATCGGGATGATGCTGCTCTTGTGCCACTGGGACGGCTGCCTCCAGTTCCTGGTTCCCATGCTGCAGGACTTCCCTCCCGACTGCTGGGTTTCCCTCAACAGCATGGTGGTAAGACACTTCTGTAGAGAGAACCGTTTCTATGTTTGTGTCGAGACAGAAGAACCAAAGAAACATCAAAACAGCAGCATCCAGAGCGATGATTCCTGCAGGGTTTTTATTGGTCCAATGGAGAGTAAACGTATGTTTCAGCTTCATAACCAGAAGCATTCGACCATAACTCCACCTGCAGGTTTGAGTCATTTTAAGATTTATTTTAAAATATTCATGCAGTCGGCTGAACAAACAGACCAGAGCTGAGGCCCCCTAGTGGTGGACAGATGTCACTGTTACAGTAGGAGTTTGTAGCTTCAGACACACGAGGTTTATGTTTGTATAAACTCCTTCTGTATTTCCAACTAAACTTCATTTTTATGACATTTTCTTACATTTCTGTTTGGACCGGACAGAGGAGAGAAGGAGGAGAGTTTCCACATGTGATGCACTTTCAAGAATACGCTGAACGCAGACAGAAGAAAACTTATTGTCTCTGCCCCATTTAACTAAATCAACCCGTGTTTTCACCAAAGATCTCTCTTTGTAACGCAAAACAAATGCATCAAATGGTTGCAGAAAGCAAACAGAACAAACAACAAAAATAACATAAATATATATAAATATATTCAGCACATCTCTCAGAATATTTTTCCAATATCCTTATATTTCATATCTTCTGAGCAAACAACAACAAAAGAATCCTAATCGGATAAGTCAGATGCCTCAGAATCTATATTACATACATCTATTTGATCTAACCTTTTCCAGTATCCTTATAGTTCATATAGTTTATAATGACTGAGCATTTGTTGTTTACAGTTTTTTTAATGTATTGATTGAATTGGACTCGATTTTTCAAGATTATTCTATAATCTAGTACCTTGGACAGAAACTAGGGCTGTCAGATTTGTCGCGTTAAAAACGCATTAATCTGACATGTGCTTGACGCCGACTATTTTTTTGACGCATTAATCGCGGATTTTCTCATACGTGCCTTTCCATACCGCGCGCGGGCGTCCCCCCTTTAGCTGCTCTCACTAGATCACCGGCGGGTCTCCAACCACCGAGCTGAGAGCTAAAACCGGCCCGGCGCTAGGACCTGGAGAGCTCCTGCACCCTAACCCGGCTCCGGTTCACGTCCAGTACCACGTCTGGTGGTA
>NC_050515.1:142426-147038 GCF_002922805.2 Oryzias melastigma | reverse complement strand
CTTCAAACCTGACACGCCGCTCCTCGGCACCTGTGTCCGGCACATAACGCAGAACCAGAGCGAGCTGCGAGCTATCCAATCATAGCTCGTGAAAATGATGACGTTTCCGTACGCCTGCTAGCTGGCCTTGCAATGGTCTACTCCAAATCTGATTGGTTGAAGCAACAGTTCGGTCGACAATTATTTTATGCTACAGGGCCCGCAGAACTGATTGTGAAGGCCTCCGGGCAGATTTCTTTGACCCTAGCAACAAATGGTGCTGCAATGTGATTGGTTAATGCTTAAATAGGAAAATACACGTCTGGAAGCAGCGCAACCAGGGAGACAGCAATGAAAGGACGAAGACAGAGCATTTGGAATTATAGAATACGTATTCACGGAAATAAATAATAATTAATATCAGTCTGTGATTCAGATATTTTTAGGCCAGCAGAGAAGGCCTTGCAGGCCCTGACGGCCCGCCACTGCAGTAAACCAGATATGGAATTATCATCGAGTTATTTATGATTTTATTGGATCTGTTTGGACCAAAGGTTGTTTCCTCTTTTTGATCAGTCTTGATATTTTCTCTGATGTTTTGGTTTGGTTTTTACTTCAGCAGTTTAACACAAGAATGGATTAAAACTTCAAATCATTGATAAAATATCTGCAGCTTCAGTTAAAATGGTCTTTGTGGAGACTCCATGAAGATGGAGATTCAGGAGAACCGTCGGTTTCGTGTGTTTGTTGCTATCATAGTTCTTGCTGCTGTGAATGCTCAATCCAACACGTCCCCGCTGGCTCTAAATAACGAACCCTGACATGACTTACTGTTTATTTAGGGAAAGTTTACAGATGCAAATTGTAAATCTGCGTCTTGTGTGTCTACGCCTCACCGTCACCGAGGCGTAGACATGCGCGGCGTGGCACAGGCAGGCATTTATGCAATATGTAAGCATGCAAATCCATCCAGAGAGTGAGACAGAGAGTGAGACAGAGAGTGAACAGAGAGTGAGACACTTCACTCTTTTGCCTCATTGTGCTCCTCCTCTGATCAGCTAACATGTAGCCCGTGAGGAGTAATGGTGAATGAAACAAAAAGGAGCTAATCTCATCTCCTCCATTTGGCTCCGCCCACCTTCACAGACAGCGATATCTCTGCAGAATATCTTGATTCAGTTACCCTGAAGGTTGTCATAGTGGATAAGAAGAGACGACTGCGCGCTGTCAGCTTCAATCAGACATTAGCTCCAGCATGAAGACAAGATCTCGTCTTTTCTGAGGTCTTCTATGAACTGCAGAGGAGGGATGGAGTTATCAGGAGTTATTGATGGAGTTATCAGGAGATATTGATGGAGTTATCAGGAGATATTGATGGAGTTATCAGGAGATATTGATGGAGTTATCAGGAGTTATTTCTGGAGTTATCAGGAGTTATTGATGGAGTTATCAGGAGTTATTTCTGGAGTTATCAGGAGTTATTTCTGGAGTTATCAGGAGTTATTTCTGGAGTTATCAGGAGTTATTTCTGGAGTTATCAGGAAGGAACCGTCTGTTTACAGAAAACAAACAGACTCTTGAAACCGTCGGCTTTTGACTTCAGTAGAATAAATCTTTTTTTAACTTCACGCATAAGAAAAGCTGAAGTCCTTGAATCCCAGTGATAGTTTCAGTCACTTCCACAGCATACTGTAGTAGCAGCTCTGCACATTTGTGTTGACGTTTCCATGGCGACCAGGGCAAGAAGCAGTACCGGCTCAGGAAGTTCTTGTCTGGTTTTCCATCTGTGGGCTTCAGCAGCCGCCTGTAAGCAGGATAGATGATGGCGGATCTGCAGCCTGGAAGCAGAATGCTCTGATTCTGCAGATCAGGATCAACAGAGATTTACAGCCACAAACGTCCCGTCTGTCACAGATCCAGGTCGTTCTCACGTATGGCTTTCTTCCTGATTATTGCCCCTGAACATGTAGTGACCTCTATTAGACATCACTTCGGCTCTCTGGGCTCCTCCTGCAGGTCTACCCTCTTAACCTCTGAGTGATGATTGGCCCATCTATGTCCTTCAATAATCCCTCTAAACATTTGGTCAAAAACTGTTTTATTATTTCTAAGCTGAGAAAAATGGTAACCAAGTCTGACCTGGAGGTTGTGGTCCATGCTTTGATTTCATCTCCTTTTGACCAAGGGTCCCCAAACTACGGCCTGCGGGACAGACCCGGCCCACCTCCACATTTGGCCTGGGTTCCCACACACTATCAAAAAACACATTTATTTTCTCTCAATCTAGCCGATTGAGACCCACATAGAACGAGACTTCGTACTCCACCCTTCTGCAGTCTGAACTCTGATGGGAGAGGATAGACTATTTATTGGTTCAAAAGTGTTTATAGTGATTAACTTTTTATTTATTTCTATATTATTTCTATTTTTCTTCTGTACGTTTTTGGATGTCCGTAGCTCTTTCATGTATTTAGCTCATTCAGCTGTTAAAAATATTCTTCTCTCTTTATTCTAACTTTTTTGACTGTTTTTGCATTTACCAAGGATTTTAGGCCATTTTAGGGTTTAGCTCATATTTTAGCTACATGCTAGCTGTTTTGGTTTATTTACGCTTTTTTTCATTTTTTTGGCTAATTTGGAGCTTAGCAAATATTTTAGCCTTATGCTAGCTGTTATGGCTAAAATAGACATTTTAAATTGTTTTTGGCTATTTTTTCCCCAGTTTTTTTAGGCTAAATTTCAGCTACATCAATCAAAATCCTTTATTACTCCCACAATGGGGAAATTCTCTCAGTAGTGGGCAGCAGCCACTGGAGGGCGCTCTATCGCCCAGCTAGCTGTTTTGGCTCATTTAGATTTTTTTTCATTTTTTTTGGTAAATTTGGCATTTTGCTAATATTTTAGCTAGCTATCAGCTTCATTGTTTTCAGCTGGTATCTTCAGCGTTTTTAATTATCAATTTCAGAAAGTTCAGCCTATCAGAACGAGCATCTTCAGTTCAGCTTACAGCATTCACACCAGCATTATTGCAGGTAATGCTATGTATCTAGTTTTAAAAATGCTTTATTATTTTTCTCTATGAAGATTACAGAAATGAATTATTTAAAGGTTTACATTTGAGCTGTGATTGTTACTCTTTCTCTGTTAGCCTACAAACCCTAACCCCCCATCAGAGAAGAAAACGTTTGGGGAGCCCTGACTTTATTTAGACTAAAGTAATTCTCTTTTGAGCTGTTTTAATGAATCCACTGTACATCGCTTTCAGCTGCTTCAGATATTTATTTCACCTGTTTTATCTTGTTATAATAGTAAACCATTCATTTAGAATTAATTCTAAAATGTTACTCTTGATTTTTAGAGCTCTTAATGGGCAGGACCGGATTATATTTCGCAGCATTTCTCACCTGGAGACCCCCGTATTCACCTGTAAGAAGAGCTGGGACTGAAGCTTTAGGAGCGAGGACGTGATTCCTACCTGATAGTCAGAGGATTCCAGAGATTAGTCCGTTTTCTCTTGTGGTTTCTTTCATGTTTTAGTCGTAGTGAGTAGTAGCGTGCATGGTTTGGTCCTCTTCAGGTTTCTCTTTAGAGCCATAAGTGGAAGCAAACCAGATGAAGGTGTGAAGACCATCATCATCCTCCATCCTCCAACTTCACACTTTAATAGTTTTAATCACTATACGTTCAAATGGTTCTGAATGATTAACGAAACATTAACAAAGTCCAAAATGTATTGATCTAAATCCTTGATCGGTCTTTGATTTTATTCTCTTTATAACTGAAGTCTTTCTTTTCTTTGGTTGTCTGATAGAAAACTAGGAAGTTCTGCAGGTTTTCTGTGTTTTTATGTTTTGGAAGAATCAAACTGAAGAAAACTTTTTATCTCCAATCAGCCGTTTGTTTTTCTGTTAACACTAGAACCCCTGGAACTTTCAGCTTCTGCTGCAATGCCCCCCTCCCCTTCTCAAAGTGGTGTTGTGGTGATCACCTTAAACCATCAACCATGACTTCCTGATTTCGCAATGCAGATTGTAAGGTTTAAATTTGCAGGTGAAAGACGTATTTGTAACACAGACAAACACAATAAATGACAAACTGGTGACATGGGGGAGGAGGGGGGTGATACATTTTTGATGCTTTTAAACCATGAAGATTGTGTTTACTTTAAAATTTTATTTTTACCTCAAAACTGTTCAATGCAGGGGAAAGAATTATTTTTATCACAGACAAATAAAATGAATGACAAACTGGTGATATGAGGGGGGGTTGATCCATTTTTGATGCTCTTAAACCCTCAACAATGACTTCCTGATTGCGCAATGCTGAATGTCATGTTTAAATTTAAGTTTGACATGCATTCCAGATTCCGCCACTAGACGGTCAAGTGGTTATGGCTGCGGACTCACATTCAGAAGGTCATGGGTTCGAATCCCGCTCAGGAATAGTCCAAGTTAAATATTTGTTTTTACTTTTACATTTTATTTTTACCTCGAAACTGTTCACTGCAGGTGAAAGAAATATTTTTAACACAGACAAATGCCTTTTAACCAGGGGTCTCAAACTCAATTCAGCCGGGGGCCGCTGGAGGCGGAGTCTGGGTGAGGCTGGGCCGCATCAGGATTTTCACAAGAAA
>NC_050515.1:140983-142041 GCF_002922805.2 Oryzias melastigma | reverse complement strand
AGGAAAGATTTGTTTTAACTTTGTCTGAAAGTTTTGGAAGGATTCTAAGAAAAAAAGAAGGAAAAATTAATAAAACAAATTATTTAGTTTTTTTTTCTGTAATGATAGTAAAAGTACAATATTTTGATATTTTGAGATATACTGAGATATAAACTTGAGCAAATTATCTGATACAAATGATATTTGCAGCTGAAACTCTGGACCAGAGAAAACTATTTTTATTAAGTTTCAAATCTCTGTATTTACAGAACCTCCTTCATTTCATAGCTGAGAGCAGCGCGTTCACTGAAAGGTCAATGCAAACGCGCGCACGCCAGCATTCCTGGCCTCCACATCTGGAGCGCGCATAACTGCGCGTTGCTACGCAATTTTTTTTATCTCTGGTCTCGAGCTCTACGCACAAATCGGGCACGCACTGAACGCCCACTGAATCTTCATTCCGGTTCAACATTTCCACGCACAGTCGCAGCAGCACAGAGCTCTGACCAATCAGGAGCTCTGATTTGGGAGCTGCGTGTGTGGCGTCTGCTTCAAAGAACTGAAGTGCTGAACATGATCAAAGAGAAATGAATCCTTGCGGTTTGTGTCCGGTCGGGTTAATATGACACCCAGACAGACATTTAAAAGGACAGAGTTGTGACAACTAAAAGTATGGAGAAACATTTTGGGGGATTTCCACCGTTTTGATTTCCTCTGAGATTCTCCCTATTGTAGATGCAGAGGAGCTCTAATAAACAGTAAAAATACAACAGAAGAAGAATCTCCTCTCTACTACTGCGTGCGTGACCGCACTGCGCAGGTGTGGATACCACCTGCTGACCACGCGCAGACCGCGTTCTTGAACGCACCCCACGCGGCCGTTGTGGAAGCACCTTTGAAGATTCTGCTCTCGCGCACGCGCGCATCACTCACGCACGAGGAAGTAGTCAGAGTTATTCTGCTTGTGGAGGAGGAAAAGGCGCTCGCCAGGGTCTGATTTGTCCGCGCGGAATGTTTGATGCGTGCGCGGAAATGTCTTAATTCTGCTGGAGTTTTGACATAAATAAAACTCCACATGT
>NC_050515.1:110930-139413 GCF_002922805.2 Oryzias melastigma | reverse complement strand
TTAGGACTTCTAGTGTTAAATGGCAGCAGAAACGAGCAGCCGCCGGCTCACTACTGCCCCCCGCAGCCCGACAGTCGTCCTTCATCTTCTGGTTTTACAGCTGAACTCAAAGTCATTTCACACATCGACAACCTCATTAAAAAGCTTTAGAAAGTCCTGGTGATGGGAACAAATCCGTCTGCTTTCTGCAAATATTATTTCAGAGACGCGCTTTGAAACTCGGGGAGTCACAGATGAACGGGGGTGGGGGGGTGGGGGGGGTCACTCTGGGTTTCTCCTGGATTCTACAGAACATCCATGAGAACCAAACAGAACATCTCTCCTGGTTTGGTTGCTTTTAGCCGTGTAGCAGCTCCACAGCGTCTCTGCTGCAGGTCCACTGAGACGGTCCCCTGAGTGCCGACCACTGCACCACCGCGCCACCTCATGTTTGATTTCTTGAATCACATTAAGGTGAACTTTCAGCCGTCGGCTCTCAGCTGATTCAGAAGCTGAACTCTGTTCACGTATTTCTCCAAATCATTTTAATCTCCAGTCACTTCCTGGTTCTCCTCTCCAAGCTCGTCCTGGTCCTCTGAAACCAGACGGATTTAAAAATCAAATGTGATGCAAATGAGAAGGACACAAACGGGAGGACCCCCCCCCCCATGTAACCACTGACTGCAGGGAAACACTCAATCTGAGTCTGTGGGGGTGAATCTGTGTGAATCCACAGAATGGATTCATTGATGGGACAGAAATATGGACTGAAGGTCGTCAGTCAACAGCAGAAGATCAGAGGATCAGCTGGATCCTCCTCATGAATCCACTTTGTTCTGTTCAAAACTGTGATGAAGACGATGGTTTCTTCATCAAAGCAGAGTTCAGCCTCCGGTTTCAGTTTGTCTTTTATGGTGAAGGATCGCTGCAGAGCATCAAATCTCTGAACTTTCCTCCGTCTCCTGCAGAACGACACCTGGAGCGAGCTCTACTCCTTCGCGCTCTTCAAGGCCATGAGTCACATGCTGTGCATCGGCTACGGCCGGCAGGCCCCGGAGAGCATGTCCGACATCTGGCTGACCATGCTGAGCATGATCATCGGAGCCACCTGCTACGCCATGTTCATCGGCCACGCCACGGCGCTCATCCAGTCGCTGGACTCCTCCAGACGGCAGTACCAGGAGAAGGTACAGACCTTTGCTTTGGGTTTCAGGGAAATCCGTTTTATTCACATTCAGGAGAATTTGGATTTTATTTTCATTATTTTACTTTAAGCTTCTGGAGTCGTTTTGGTCGTCAAAGATTTTCACTTTAACTCCGCCTCTTTTTTATGGCCAAACGGCGCCGCCTTAAGAAGAGATCTCCACCTTCAAAGTCCACTTTCATTCACACACTAGAGCTGGCAGACCGTTGTGGAACCAGCACACTAAGAGCAGAGCGTCTGGCCCAAAGGCACACGGGCAGCAAGGCTGGAATTGAACCCTCTGAGTGTCGGCCATCAAATCAGGATCAGCTTCAAGTGAAGGAAAAACAGATTATACATTTACATAATATTACAAATCGAATTTTAAACGTAAAAGGAAAACAGAAAAAATGTATTTATTGTAAATTCAATAAAATATTTAAAGATCTGAATAAAAATTGGTTACAAAATAAATAAAAAGTTTCTGCTCCTGAACAGCATCTGACCTCTATCACCACATGTCAATCATGTCCTGGTGGCCAATGGGGTCAAAGCTCCGCCCCAATAAAACATTTGGAAAAAAATATCCATGTTTGGCCAAAAAAATGTAAAATGTCCAAAACTTTTAGTTATTCTAAAATAAACTTAATTATTTTACGCTTCAGATGTTCTGAATTTTAGATTTAAAAACTCAAAATTTTAATTTCAAAACTACGGAAGAGGATTAGGGCCACTGAAAAAAAAAAATTCATGGGCTTTTTTTTTTTTCAGTGGCCCTAATCCTCTTCCGTACAAAACTTTTTACTCGTTTAAAAATCTTTTTTTCACTTTAAAAATTTTTTTTGTTTTTGAATCTGAAAATTTAAGTTTCAAAACTCTTGCCCCCATAGTGGCGTGTTGGGGCGGGGCTAACACGAGGACCAATCAAAATCAATGAGGGTGGTAACTTCAGTCCCGGTGCGTTCACTGACTCAGAGAACTGAGATAATTATGGTCAGAAAATGTCTGTTATTGTGATTGTTTAGTAAATTTCGATATAAAAATATCTCATTTTATATTTTCACTCAAAAGTTTAGGTCATTTTTAGTGTTTTCTTTTAAACCAGTAACAATATTTATCTCTCCAAATATCTGATTTTTGTTCAGACTTTGAGATTTTAGCTCTAAATTCATCCCAGTCATGATGATCCCCGTCTGCTCGACCATGAACTCGTGCGGCGCTCTGGTCTGCACGCCTGGACTTCCTGTTCAGCAGCAGATCAAAGCGTCAGCTGGTCGGGGGGGTCAGGGGGGGTCGGGGGGGTCTGCTGCTCTTTTCCTGAGCAGAACCTCACAGAGACCGGTCCGGCGTGGACGTTTCATCCCAGCCTCACTGCTCAGATGAAAGAAAACAAGAGTTTTCCCATGATCCTCGTGTTCTGTTTGTGTTCTCGCTCTGTGGGCGGAGCTTCACGTCTCAGATGTTCATCTTCTTCTTGTATTCTAAAGTCCAAAAGCAGAAATCCCTCCAACACTTCCTGTTCCGGATGATCCCAGAAGAATCTCTAAGTCCACCCAGCTTCTCTACACGTCCAGATTTGATCTTCATTTTTCTTCCTGATGTTTTTCTGATCTCAGAGACGTTTTCCTGCAGCAGATTCACCTGCAGGTTCCAGTTCAGCTCTACTCTGTAACGACTTTCTGCTCCATCTCTTTGACATTAAAGCTGCAGCTCTCCTTCAGCCGGCGCTGCGGCTTTTTATAGAAACCCTCTCCAGAAAAGGTGAAAACAGACTCCAGTCTGTTCTGTGTCAGCGCGGCACCGCCGGCCGTCTGGCTCGTTTCCTGTCTGTTGGTGGTGCAGTCACAAAACCATCAGAGGTGCATCCACCTGCAGCTGCAGACCCTGTGTCTGCACGGCCAGCGTCTGCACAGTCAGCGTCTGCAGACCCTGCGTCTGCAGGCCCGGTGTCTGCACGGCCGGCGTCTGCACGGCCGGCGTCTGCACGGCCGGCGTCTGCACGGCTGGCGTCTGCAGGCCCGGCGTCTACAGGCCCGGCGTCTGCAGGCCCGGCGTCTACAGGCCCGGCGTCTGCAGGCCCGGCGTCTACAGGCCCGGCGTTGTCTCGTGAATGTCCTGAACCGCCTGGACTCCATCTCTGCGCTGGATCTCCTCAGACGTTGGCATGGTCGGCTGTCAGCTCCGAGTAAACAGTCAGGACGAAGCTCTGCAGTGTCATAACAGTCCTGCGGCTCTGCAGCGTGTTTGGATGCTCAGACCTCCCAGCGTTTCCACATTCAGAGTTTCATACTGGAATTCTGGTCCAACTGTATGAACGTTTGAGACAAACGACTGGAAACCTTCAGGAAGAATCGGATGTTGCTGCATTTCCTGAGACTCTTAGAATCGATGGTTCTGACTGAGAGGATCAGATTTAGGTACTTTAGAAGGTAAAATGAGAAGCTGCTGCACAGTTGATGTTTGCTGAGAAGATTTCTATGGTAACAGACAATAAAGTGAACATAATGAAATTTAGAAACTATCATCATTTGCTCCATTTATTCAGAGGTTTTTGTCCAGAACATTCTGAGTTCAGCCACAAGTTTTCACTTTGTTGATTTTTCTCTGATGGTTCGATCATAGCAGCATCTTATCCTCCAGCCGGGTCAGCTCCGCCCCTTTCCCCATCAGTCGGATGGAAGTTGTTGTTTGTTGTGAGGATGTCGTGCAGTGTTGTTTTGTGATTACTGACAGGTTTCAGTTTGTGTCTTTGCTTGATAGAAGATTTGTGAAGGCATCTGGGCGTGTTTGATCGTTTAGCTCCGCCCCCACAGTGCATTTTAGAGGATTTGGTTTCATTTTGGAGCTGAAAGAAGAAAGAAGTTCCCTTTTTTGCAGCCCTCTTTTGGTCTGTTAGCCTCATTTATAGTTTATCATCTTCCAGAACATTTATGATGTTATATTTCCCTCATAAACTCTGATCCTGAACCTTCTGGGTCTGTCTGGTTCAGCTGACTGAGCTCCCAGCAGAAGAACTCCAAAGAAGTGAACCAAACCCTCTCCTCCAGCTGCTTCACCGCCGTCCATGCGTACAGCTCGCTGCTGTAGAGTGGTCATGTGATCCACATGTGTTTGCCCAGAGCCCCCCCCCCCAGTTATGAAGCTGCAGCTTCTGCTTCTGAATGCAGAGGCGGATCTTCTCGTCTCGTCGCTTCATTTGCTCTCACACTGCTGACAGTTCAGCATCTGGCTGCAGCTCCTGCAGATGAGCAGAGGTCAGAGGTCATTACATAACCACACGCCCCCCCGCTTCACCTCCAGCTTCAGCTTCCCCATCAGGATCCACAGATGTTCTCAGCCTTCATCACAAAAGCTTCTGGTTTCTGCTTCAGCTGGAAAAGCCCAAAAGTCGGAGAAGATTTGATTGAATGATCAGAAGACTCTTTCTGACTCATTTTTCTTCATATTTTATGATTATAATTAAAGTTATGAAGAATTTTTATTCAGTGAAAAAGTCCAAATCCTTTTATATTTTCTTCCTTATAGCCGTTAATCTCAAACTGATCAATAAGTTGATGTTAATCTGAAGGATTCCTCTTTGTGTATTTGAACGTCTCATCAGGTCCAAACGGACTTTAATGATCGGATTTTTCATTTCATGAGTTCTAGAGACTTCTGGAGAGATGAAAACATTTGTAAATAAGAGCTGCTATTCAGAGCAGGGCCGTCCCTGAGCATAGGCGACCTAGGCGGGCGCCTAGGGCAGCATTTGTTAGAGGGGTTCCCAAATTGCAATGATTTTTTTTTACAGTTTAACACACCACTCATATGTTAAAAAAATGATACTTAAAACTCAAAAGTTTGACATAATTTTGCCTGGTGCAGGGCCCCTTCAGAGCTTCTTTAAAACTTTAAGGACGAAAAAGCAGCAAAACAAGCCCTCAGGGTCAGCGTTAAGGTCAAAGAAGAAAGGAGGAGGAGCAAAAAAACAGACTCAAAGCAGAGGTTTGTTTTATTTCCATTCAACAGCTTTGAAATCCTCATTTCAAAAACTGCTTTGCTGCTTCTGCTCTGTGTGGAGCTGATGGTCCAAAATTCTGTTCAGTCCAAGACCTTCATGTGTATCTGAGGTACAAAAATACTGAGATCTTTCATACTGTATATAACAAGTTACCACAAAAGAAAATCCATTTCTTAAAACAAAAAAGCAAAACAATGTTTTTGTAAATATTTCAGAATAAATATGAACTTGTAGTAAATCTTTGCTGCTCGTATAAAGTTTGACGTCTGCTTCCTGTCGGCCCAGTATAAGCAGGTGGAGCAGTACATGTCCTTCCACAAACTACCCGCCGACTTCCGGCAGAAAATCCACGACTACTACGAGCACCGATACCAGGGCAAGATGTTTGATGAGGAGAGCATCCTGGAGGAGCTGAACGAGCCTCTGCGGGAGGTACGAACACGGTTACCCATCAGCCCCCATGCGTGCCCCGCCCACACACAACTCTGACCTCGTTAGGATCAGAGTTTCTGTAAAACTTTCATAGAAACACAAACAGCTTCAGAGTTCCATCAAACCTCAAACTCTCCTGCAGGAAATCATCAACTTTAACTGCCGTAAGCTGGTGGCCTCCATGCCGCTGTTCGCCAACGCCGACCCCAACTTCGTGACGGCCATGCTGACCAAACTGCGGTTTGAAGTCTTCCAGCCCGGAGACTACATCATCAGGGAGGGCACCATCGGCAAGAAGATGTACTTCATCCAGCACGGCGTGGTGAGCATCCTGACCAAGGGGAACATCAGCATGAAGCTGATGGACGGATCCTACTTCGGAGGTGAGTCCGTCTGAGCCGACAGCGTCCAACGTCCACAGAGAAATGTGAAATGTTACGCCCCCTATGGGGGAAATATGAAAGGGGACAAAAACTGCAGAATAAAAGGAACAGTTTAATGAAGGAAGACCTGCGTCAGGAATGAGAACAAAATGAAATGATTAGTCTGCTGGTCCAAACAAACAGACAAACCAATGGAGACTGCTGACCAACCACGTCGACCATCAGAGTCAGCAGCTCCTGCTAATGACTAACCAAAACCACCAAAAGAAAACAAATAAACAAAGCCAGTAAACTAAGACTACCCAAACTAAAATAACAAAACCCAGCAGTCCAAGACTACTGCTGGGGAAGAAAAGAACAAAACTCTGATGCTTCCCAGCCTGCTGCTTGCTCCTGTCTGCCTCAGTGAGGCCTCCTCGGCCTGAAGAACCTGCCAGGTGCTCATTAAGATCATTTGCCCCGCCTGCATGTTGAAAGCTGCAGCTCAGCAGCAGGACGACACTAAAGAAGAGGGAAACTCCCAAACTGGGAGCTGAACCCCACAGGTGGATCCCAGAGGTCCTGCATGACCGATTCATTCTGATGGACCTCAGCAGTGATTCTCCTTCATTCAGCTCGTCTGCTCTCTGGATTCTGTTCTTCAGGTCACCTTTCTTGGTCATCTTAGCATCTCCTCCTGCTAAGTGATGGACTCGATCTGCTTTCCTTACAAGGAACACGTCAGCGAGCGAGGATCGATCTGCTGCTGGAATGTTTTCCAGGATTTTCCTCCGAAAGAACCTTCCTAGATGCTTCCTTGAGCAGAAACTCACATTCTGAAGATTTACACATCAGCCTCAGAGTTCCAACAATGAGTGTTCTGACTGTTAACCCTTCATCATCAGAGCTCCAGTGTTCATGTCTTTGATTTACTGAAACTTTTCAAGCGATAACGTGATCGTTCCAGTCTGGGCTTGAACTTTGGTAGTCTTAGTTTGCTAAGTCTACCAAAGTAGATTCTCCTTCAGAAACAGAACAATGATGACATCCAGAAATCGTGTTAAACCCAGCAGATGACTCTTCCTGCTCATCTCCGCTCCACAGAAACTCCTCTTTCTTTCTTCCCGCTCTGCCGTTCCCTCCGTCCGTCTCTCTTCCGTTCCCTCCGTCTGTCTCTCTGCCGTTCCCTCCGTCCGTCTCTCTTCCGTTCCCTCCGTCCGTCTCTCTGCCGTTCCCTCCGTCCGTCTCTCTTCCGTTCCCTCCGTCCGTCTCTCTTCCGTTCCCTCCGTCCGTCTCTCTTCCGTTCCCTCCGTCCGTCTCTCTTCCGTTCCCTCCGTCCGTCTCTCTTCCGTTCCCTCCGTCCGTCTCTCTTCCGTTCCCTCCGTCCGTCTCTCTTCCGTTCCCTCCGTCCGTCTCTCTTCCGTTCCCGCCGTCCGTCTCTCGTCCTCCGTGATCAGCGGCTTCCTGACCTTTACAAAGTCGCTCCGTCCGTGTCGGGTTTCCTTCCTGTCGTTCAGAGGACTCGGAGGCTTCGGCTGCTCTGCTCTCATTGCTCCATCACCTCCTATTTGACTTTGTTTAGACCTCAACCGAGTCACGCCGCCATCCCAGAATGCATTGCTCGTGTGAACGTGACCGGTACATGAAGAAAGGATTTCCTGATGGAGCTCACAGTTTTACCAACTATGAAATTAAAGATTTCAGCCGAAACGAACGACGAAGTAAAAGAGGCAAAAAACAAAAAAAGTAATATTGGGAGTTTTAAAGTTGTTCATTTACGAAATAGAAGTCATAAATTCACAAGATTAAAAGTCGTAAATTTACGAGATTAAAAATAAAATTTACGAGATTTAAACTCATAGATTTACAAGATTAAAAGTTGTGAATTTTCAAGAAAAAAGTAATGACTTTAGCTATGACTCTTAGTCATAAATATACAAATTTATTCACAAAATGTAATAATTAAGACTTTTAAGTGAGAAAAACCGTAGATCTGTTCAGAGTTGACAGTATGTGATATACAGTCCTTTAAAGACTAAATTCAATCTGAAATGATCTACAAACACAGATGTGTAGATTTAAAAACTGATAACTGTATACGTATGTAAGGGAGTAAATCTTCTTGTAGCACTAAAGTGATTCACGTTAAAACAGGATAAAATCAGAGATAAAACATTAAATATCCTTTACGCTATGATCATTTTTTGCACATTTCTTTGTGAAGTGTTTTCTTTTTCTATTTATTGATGTTGTATTCCTCCTTCCACACTGAAGTGAGCTGAACTTTATTACAATGACAATAAAGTCGTTCAATTCAATGTAAATGTACATTCCACAAATATCTCCTGACATGAAAGCTGCAACTGTCTGCATCTCTGGACCATAATCCTCTTAAAGACTAGAATTATACATTTAGGATACATTTATCTGTAACCATTAAATGTAATTTAGTTGAATAATTCAAATAAAACTTTCCAGTTTTTCCAAATCAAACTTCTCTAAAAGAATTATGACTAAAACTTCTGTTTACAAACAAAGTCAATAACAACATGTTTCATTAGAGATGTTATAATTGATAAAATAAGCCGCTCCATCTGACCTGTAACCGGTTTGTTAGTTTGTTTCATATCCAGCGAAGTAATATATGGAAACCAGACAGCAGACAAAAGTACTTCTTCAAATATTTGTGTTTTTGTGTGTATTTCTGCAGGATTGTTCCAGCTTTAAACTTCATTCATATAACTCTTTCCTTCAGCTGAAACACAAAGTGAATGAGATAAGAACAAATAATTGATTTAAAATCTTCAAAGTGATCCGTCTGTAAAAGAATGACAGAACTCGACTCTGAATGTTCTCCATCGTATTTAAGGAGGACAGAAGCTGCAGCCGGTCCCTCGCTGGACCGATTCTCCTCTTTCTTCAGCCCCCCCCCGCTAATGATGCTGCCAATATGCAAATGCTGCAGTTCTGTGTCAGCAGGCAAATCCCACCAGAACCTTCACAGACTCCGGCTCGGTGTTTCCACGGCGCCAACAAAAGAAATCCTGGAATTCTGGAAACCAGAAAACTGATGGTTAGAATGGATGGAGGAGATTTTAGTTTGAGTTTGTGCTGCAGGCGGAGGTTCTGGTTCGATGCCGGTCGGTCCGTTTGTCTGCAGCATCCATCAGTCCTCTTTTCTGAGCCAATATAACCATTGAAATCATTTATTAATAGTAAACTACATTTCCCAGCAGACATTTCTGCTCCCCCCGTGCCGACGTTCGGTGCTGGTATCCTGTGAAGGTCTCAGGACTTTTTCCCGCTTCCACAGGGAGCAGAGCAGGTCGACCGCTCCGGGAAAAGGAGGGCATGTGGTTGCCACGACAACAGCCAGCCCAACCCTTGAAACATGGAGAGAAGAAGTTTCTAGAGAATGGAAACGATGGATGTAATGAAGCTTAGCTCCGTGTGCAGCAGGTCTTTAGCCGACAGAAAGAGATACTCGAGTACAGGTGGACTGTATTCAAGTAAACCCCTTTCTTCCAGCAGCAGCTCCTCTGAACAAACGTCCAAATGGTGTTGATGCTGAAACTGTGATTTGCTGTTCTGATGTCCCCCCCCCGGCAGAGATCTGCCTGCTGACCCGCGGCCGGCGGACCGCCAGCGTGCGAGCGGACACCTACTGCCGCCTCTACTCTCTGTCTGTGGACAACTTCAACGAGGTTCTGGAGGAGTACCCCATGATGAGGCGGGCCTTCGAGACGGTCGCCATCGACAGGCTGGACCGGATCGGTGAGTTCTGATGTGGTCGGTCATGGACCGGACCGTTTCTTCCAGTAGAAATGATCACTTCAGCTGCAGGAAA
The DNA here is from genome assembly GCF_002922805.2 of Oryzias melastigma. NCBI lineage: Eukaryota > Metazoa > Chordata > Actinopteri > Beloniformes > Adrianichthyidae > Oryzias > Oryzias melastigma. The sequence continues at coordinate 129,610 of NC_050515.1, read as the reverse complement.
CATTTATGAAACTGGAGCCTCTTCTGGAGCAGAGTGAGCCATCTTTCCACAGAAAGGATCTTTTCAGAGGAGCAGGTCTGACAGCAGCAGGAAGGAGAACAGAGAAGAGAAGCTCAGGTCTCTCTGATCCGGTTTGGACCGGTTCTGAGTCTGCTGGTTTGGACAGGATGAGAAAGGAAAGAGTTTCTCCTACATGCACTAAACCCTCATCTGTTCCTAGTGTCTAGTTCAGGTTCTGGAGAAGAGAAGATGGTATCTTCACATTGACTGCAGTCAAATGAGCCGCCGTTCACATTTCTGTGGTCAAATCAGCATCACTGGATTTTTGGTGTGAGTTTCATCCAATACTTACGGTAGCAGGACTGAGAACGCTGGAAAATCTCCACCAGACTCCACGGAGCTTCTTGATGTGACCACGGAAATGTGAACGGCGGCTCATTTGACCGCAGTTGGAAAGGATTGTAAATCAATGAAAGAGCATTTTGATGTTAGCTTTGATTATTTTATCAAGAACTCTGAGAAACCAATGATTGAATGTATTGATCACAGTCAATAAACATTGGAGAATTAGCTAAAAGAGTCTTTGGTGAACTGGAAGGAGAAAGAATCAGGATTTTGGAGGAAGTTCTGTCCATGAAGATCTTCACTTCCTCGGATCAGAACCATACGGCTGGACATTACCCAGATTGATGGATGTTTGTTTGAATATTTACGCTAGCGAGACACAGGGTTATCATAAACAGACAGGGAGGGATCAGGGGCGGAGCTCCAAAAGCCACACCCCCTCAGAGGAGATTTTGGAAACAGAGGCTTCAGATCAACATGAAAAATGACTTTTTAAGACATTTAGGTTGTGGGATTTGGGTTAAAAACTTCCTAATCATAATTAAACATGAGACCTGGTGAACTTTGACCAATCAGAGACGTTTGCGTTCTTTTTATTTGACAGAAACTTGATCAGAAATAGAAATGAATGATTCCGGTTTGTATCCATCTGGAATTCTCCAAGTCTGTCACAGGTTCAGGTCCCGTTCAGCTTTGATCATTTTCCACCTGCACACACCTGTAGGGACAGTGGGGGCGGAGCCTCAGAGTCGTTCTTCTCTCCTCCGTTGTAACTCTTCCGTCTTTCTTCCTTCCAGGTAAAAAGAATTCCATTCTGATGCACAAAGTTCAGCACGACCTGAACTCCGGCGTTTTCAACAACCGAGAAAACGAGATGATCCAGGAGATCGTCAAATACGACCGGGAGATGGTCCAGCAGGCCACGCCCCCTCTGCCCGCTGGGGTCTTTGCTCCGCCTCCTGCTCAGCCCCGGGATTCAGCCGTGGCCACGCTGCAGCAGGCCGTCGCCATGAACTTCTGCCCCCCCATGCCCCCCGGGGGGGCGCTGCAGTCCCCCCGGAGGGTGCGCAGACTCCAGGCGGTGCAGGGCGTGTCCAGCCCCGCCTCCGCGTCCCCTCTGCAGTCCCAAATCCTCGCCTCTGGTGCCTTTGCCCCCGTGCTGGCCAGCCCCCCCATCCGGAGCCCTCTGGCGGCGGGGGGCCGCTCGTTCCAGTACGGCTCCGGTCACATGTCGGGCTCCCAGCTGTCCCTGGGCCAGCAGCACCTCTCCAGCCCGCCACACCGGCCCGGCGCCCGCTCTCTGCAAACGGGCCCCCTGAACCAGGACGGGAGGGCCCTCTCCGCCTCCCAGCCCTCCCTGCCCCATGTGGGGCCTCAGCCAGGGGCCCCCAGTCCCCCTCAGTCCACCCACGTGTCCTCCACCTCTATCGGACCCCCCCAGCACGCCGCCGCTCAGTCCGGTCTTCAGAGCTCTCTACCGCCCCCCCACCAGGCGTCAGCGGGGGCTTTTCCTGGACTCTCTCTGCCCGCTTCTTTCCACGGCTTCACAACAGCGGGGGGCGCCGACACAGGTCCGGGGGGCGCCGACACAGGTCCAGGGGGCGCCGACACAGGTCCAGGGGGCGCCGACACAGGTCCGGGGGGCGCCGACACAGGTCCGGGGGGCTCAGGACCCCCCAGGAAAGACTCTGAGCCTCGTGAGCGGGACCACGTCAAAGTGAGAACCAGACTCTCCTCGAACCTGTGAACTTTTGAAGGAGAGCTTCCTGTGGAGGAGTCTTACCTGACTGACCACCTGTCTGAGGGAGGGGGGAGTGTCTGACCCGGGCTCTTCTGACCCCCCCGCTCGTTCGCTTTCAGCGTGAGACTTTCACCACAGTAGTAGCACAGATCAGCAAAGCTAACGTAGCATCTTCCAACAGCATCTGCATTCTGAGGGGGGCGGGGCTTCAGGTACCTGCCTCAGGTGTGAGGTTGATGTGGTTTAACTGCAGCACAAACCCTGCAAAGACAACAAAGCATCTTCAGAGTTAACTATGAAGCACAACATAAAAAATACCAAACTTGTTCACTCGACGTCCAAAAACCTTTATGGTTTCCATGGTGATGACTCAGCATTTTTATCATGATGACTCAGCAGTACAGTTTCTCTATCGGCTGAAAAGCATTCTGGGATTTTCTGTCCCTCTTTCAGTCATTGTCCTCCTGCAGAGACACAGTTAGATCTGTGTTTAGACATTTCAGGTCAAACATCAAACACTCACTTCAGCTCCACTTCGGTTTCTCCAAACCGGCTCAGACGTTCCGTCTGTTCCAGACGTTCTCTGAGGGAACCTGCATCTAGAAACAGGATGTGATCGTCACTGTGAGGAGAGTTTAGCAGTTTGAGAAGTTCATCCCAGTTCACCGAAGCTTCTCCTTCAGCAGTGAGCTCTTCTCTGACAAACAGCCAAACATGACCTTTCTGGAGCTCGACTGCTTTTGGTTTGGATTTCTTCATGATTTCTTCATGAGTCTGATCTCCAGGATTCGGCGTCTCGCTGATGCTTCGTCTCCTCATACATCCAATATAATCTGAGAGGCTTCAGCCTGTGAGCTGCAAACCTTCATGTCATTAAACTGAAACACCAGGAAAAGAGTCAAAAATAAAGATGTTTGGATAAAATATGAAGGCACTGTTTTATCTTTGAACTTTATATTTTATTTTATTTATTTAAAAAAAGAAATCTTAATTTCAAAGTTGTTAATACAAAATATGAGAAAATCAAAATTGTGATTTTTTTACTTAATTCTAACCCAATCTAAGATAAACTAAACAAAAATTTAAACCTAACTTATTTTAACTTTAAACTCAAACTAAACTAACTTATATGTCAACTTATATTAAACAAAGCTAAAACTAAACAAACTAAACCAACTTAAGCTTAAACTTAACCTAAACTTAACCTAAACTTAACCTAAACTAAACTAAACTAAACTAAACTAAACTAAACTAAACTAAACTAAAATAACTCAAACTAAACTAACTTAAAGTAGACTTAAACTAAACTATTTTAAACATGAACTAAACTAAACTAACTAAATAAAACCAATCTAACTTAAAACAAACCAAACCAAACCAAGCTAATTTAAACTAAACTAAACTAGACCTAAACTAACTTCAGCTAAACTAACTTAAAGTAGACTTAAACTAAATAAACTTAAACTAAATAAACTTAAACTAAATTTGAACTAAACTAAACTTAACCAATTAAACCAAACCAAACTACTTTAATCTAAAACAAACTAATATAAAGCAAACTAACTTGAACTAATTTAAACTAAACTAAACTTAATCTAATCTGAAACTAAACTAATTTAAACTAGATTAAACTAACTTTAACTAAACCAACTTAAACCAAATCAAACTTCATTTTTCTGCTCCGTTAACTTAACAAACTTGTGGGTCGTTTTTATTCACGAGAAACTATAAAAAAGAAGAAACAACAGATAAACACTAACAAATGAGGATTCCTTAATATTATAAAATAATGACAACATTTAGAACAAACATTCAACAATTCTATGTTTGGAATAAGATTTGTTTCAATGATGTTTATTGATTTAGATTATTTGTTTTGAGGGTTAAGTTCATTTAATAACCTGATACTCTATTTTAAAAATAGACGGTTTTGTCCTTAACAGAACTGTGATCACTTCAGTCTGTGTCTCCGATTCTGTTTATAAATGATAAACTGTTTATATTTATGATGCAATTTATACATTCAAAATGCTGATACGAATACATTGAATGATTTAACTAAAATAATTATGGATTAGATGTTCTCCTTAGCAACTGTCTGTGATTCTTCTAACTTGTTTTTCTCTAAAATAAAACTGAATTTGTTTTGTTTTGTTTGTTTCCGTAAACTTCCATATAATAGATCAGGAATGGAAATAATAAGAAGTTCTAAGTAATAAATACAATGTATTAGTATATAATTACTGTTCAACTTTATGCAATTTAGCAAATATTTTTAGTATAGTTACATAGAGTAAAAAAGTATTCAGTCAGTCACCAATAGTGCAAGTTCTTCCACTTAGAAGGAAAGAGGATCTGTCATTACCTCAACTATGAGAGACAAAAAGAAAGAAATAATCCAGAAAATCTCTTTTATCTGATTTTTAAATAATTTATTTATCAGTTTTGTTGGAAAATGACAAACCATCCAGATTTCTGTTTCTCACAGACCTGGAACTTCTTCTGTCAGCCAGAACATGTGGAGCCGTCTGACGTTAGAGAACATCTGGATGATCCACAAGAGGATCGGAGAATGTCCGATGGTCAGAGGAAACCACAACAGAACTTCTGGTAAGAACTCTGGAGGAGAAAGGAGAACACCATCCCTATTGTGAAGCATGGCGGTGGAAGCATCATGGTTTGGGCTGTTTCCACCAAGAGACCAGGACGACTGATCCGTGTAAAGGAAAGAATGAATGGAACCATGTATGGTCAGATTCTGAGGGAAAACCTCCGTCCATCAGCACTGAAGATGAAACGTAGCTGAGTCTGTCACCATGACAACCAGCCCAAACACACTGCCGGGTAACCAAGGAGTTCCTTCAGAAGAAGCATTTCAAGGTCCTGGAGTGGCCGAGCCACACTCAAGATCTCAACCCCAAAACATCTCTGCTCTAGAGGAGATCTACAGGAGGAATGGACCAAAACATCACTGCTCTAGAGGAGATCTGAGGGAGGAATGGACATTAACAACAAAGGATTTATAACAAAGTATTGAGATGAACTTTTGTTATTGACCAAATACTTATTTTCCACCATAATTCACTAATAAATTCTCTAAAAGTCAGACATTGTGATTTTCTGGATTTCGTGTCACAGTCGAGGTTTATCTAGGATGTAATCTTCAGGATCAGCTTCATCTTCCGTCCAATGACCTTCAGTCTTTCTCCTCTCAAACCTCCACGTTTGGCTGTAACTGGAGTGTCAGGTCTTCCTCAGGATGAAGGTCAGACTGACTAACCGACCTGCCGTCACTAGTCTGTCTCTGCTGTCAGAGTTCTGCTTCCACTCGTCCCTCCGGGGTTGTCCGACCCCCCCTCCCCCCCAGGCGTAGAGTGGCGGTTTCTCCTGACACCCCAGCAGAGGTCAGAGGACGTTTGGAGCTCGGCGAGGACATCAAAGTCTGCAGGCTGACAGTAAGTGGAGCGGCTATCAGGAAGTGGATTCCAGCTCTGGCATGTCTGATAACAGGACTGCAGCAGAGTGCTGTGCATCAGCGTCTGACCTCATCAGTGACTCAGACTGTCAGTTAACCTGCCCCCAACTCCCCCCTCCACTTCACCACAGATCTGATGGGGGCAAACACACTTCACTGTATCTGAGAGCTGGACTGAGTGACCCCGCCCCCCTGGCGTTCCAAACAGGAAGTACCTACTGGCTCCAAAAAGCAGCTGTCATTCTATTGGTCAGAATAATCCTTCTGACTCAGATACTTTATTACATCTTCTTAATATTTCTCTTTTTCAATATTTTTTCTTTAGTTTAAGTTATGAACTGACCAATCAGATGCCTCAGTAAAAGTAGGCGGAGCCTGTCTGCTCCTCATGTCCAACATTCAAAAGATTTGATTGACAGATTTCATCTAATCTGCATTCAAATGGTAGGGGTGTGGCCTTCCACCAGGCTCAGTCCTGATTGGTGAGAATGGTTACCATAGAAACGATGACTTGGACCAATCACTGCTCACTGATGTCTGGCTCTAACATAGTAATGGAGTACATGAAGTATTGGAGCACCTGTAGTAATGGAGTACATGTAGTAATGGAGTACATGTAGTAATGAAGTACATGTAGTAATGAAGTACATGAAGTATTGGAGTACATGAGTACATGTAGTAATGGAGTACATGAAGTATTGGAGTACATGTAGTAATGAAGTACATGAAGTATTGGAGTACATGAAGTAATGGAGAACATGAGTACATGTAGTAATGGAGTACATGTAGTAATGGAGTACATGAAGTAATGGCGAACATGAGTACATGTAGTAATGGAGTACATGAAGTAATGGAGTACATGAGTACATGTAGTAATGGAGTACATGAAGTATTGGAGTACATGTAGTAATGGAGTACATGAAGTATTGGAGTACATGAGTACATGTAGTATTGAAGTAGATGAGTACATGTAGTAATGGAGTACATGAAGTAATGGAGTAGATGAGTACATGTAGTAATGGAGTACATGTAGTAATGGAGTACATGAAGTATTGGAGTACATGTAGTAATGGAGTACATGTAGTAATGGAGTACATGAAGTATTGGAGTACATGAGTACATGTAGTATTGGAGTAGATGAGTACATGTAGTAATGGAGTACATGTAGTGATGGAGTACATGAAGTAATTGAGTAGATGAGTACATGTAGTAATGGAGTACATGTAGTAATGGAGTACATGAAGTAATGGAGTAGATGAGTACATGAAGTAATGGAGTACATGTAGTAATGGAGTAGATGAGCACATGTAGTAATGGAGTACATGAAATAATGGAGTGCATGAAGTAATGGAGAACATGAGTACATGTAGTAATGATGTACATGTAGTAATGGAGTAATGAGTACATGTAGTAATGGAGTACATGTAGTAATGATGTACATTACGTAATGGAGTACATTACGTAATGGAGTGCATGAAGTATTGGAGTACATGAGTACATGTAGTAATGGAGTACATGAAGTATTGGAGCACATGTAGTAATGGAGTAATGAGTACATGTAGTAATGATGTACATGTAGTAATGGAGTAATGAGTACATGTAGTAATGGAGTACATGAAGTAATGGAGTACATGAGTACATGTAGTAATGGAGTACATGAAGTATTGGAGTACATGTAGTAATGGAGTACATGAAGTAATTGAGTACATGAGTACATGTAGTAATGGAGTACATGAAGTATTGGAGTACATGTAGTACTGGAGTACATGTAGTAATGGAGTACATGTAGTAATGGAGTACATGAAGTATTGGAGTACATGTAGTAATGGAGTACATGAAGTAATGGAGTACATGAGTACATGTAGTAATGGAGTACATGAAGTATTGGAGTACATGTAGTAATGGAGTACATGTAGTAATGAAGTACATGAAGTATTGGACTACATGAGTACATGTAGTAATGGAGTACATGAAGTATTGGAGTACATGAGTACATGTAGTAATGAAGTACATGAGTACATGAAGTACATGTAGTAATGGAGTCCGTATTACTATATACTGCCAAATGTCTTCAGTTGGAGCCAGAAGTAAACCGTTTTCTATGATGACGTCACACTCGCTCAGTCCAGTTCTCTGATACTGTCAGTGACTTTGATCAAACCCACAGGAGTGTCAGGAAGAAACGTCCTGATGTTGGTTACAGAAACATGTTGCTTCCAGCTGAGTTTGCAGGAACATGGAGGATTCTGAAGTTCAGTTGGAAGTTTCAGCACAAAAATCCTCAGAAAACAGGAAGGAAAGATTCTACAGAACCTTCTGGACTGTCGGTCGACCTGCTGGATGGAGCTGGAGATGAAATCAGAAACATGACTCACTTCCTCTGAACGATCATTTCTCAGCATGAGGTCGACATTCTGTGAACCATGACGCAGCAAAATATAGGAGGGACTCCTGAACTTCTCACTGCAGACGTACGAAACATCTCCAGGTTGTCCTGACGTTGGGCTGAACTCCTGCTGGACTCTGTGACCCTGAAGGAAAGAAGCAAACAGAACCTGAACATTAAACCAAATCAATACGGAGAACAGTTCACATTCCTAATGGAGGTCACATGACCACTTCCTGCCAGCAGCCGCACAGCACTACAGCTGCTCGCCAGAGCGGCATGTCAGAGCTCGAAACGTCATGAAACATCTCAGCATCAAAGCAGTCGGGTTTGTTCTTTATGGTCTCCAGGAGAAACAGTTTAGTGATCAGAGGAGACTCTGGTCTGTGAGGACGGAGAGAAAATCTAGATAAAACTATATTTATCTGACAAACACTCAAAGGTTTGCTCAAAGACATTTTTTGTTTTATTCCCTCAAAATTATTTAAAACTATTTTACAAATATAAAGTAGGACCGGGAATTGATTAAAACATTTTGACTAATTAATCGCAAATCTGGAAAAAATTAATCGCGATTAATCACTTTTATTTAATATCAGTATTTGTAAGTAATCATAGAATAGAAAATACTTTATTAATCCCTTTGGAAGTCCTCAGGGTAATTCATAGTATGAAATCACGTGGAAAATAGTAGATTTAGAACGTTTATTTTGAATTTTTTGTATTTTGAATTTTTAAAGACGACCTGCTGCTTATTTGGTATCATTTTATCCCTTCAACTCTCCTTGGCTTGTTTACATTATAAGTGGGGTCATCTGGACCCCACAACAAAGTGCGCTGACCTTTTTTTATGATTGATTTTTGAGTTTCACTAATGTCCACGGCAGACATAAAATCCTGTCCACCTTTGTCCACATTTGTCATGGAAGGAATCACATCAGTATGTGGGTGGAAAAGTTTTAGGTGTCATTTATTAAAACAAGAATAAAATTTGTCAACAAACTAATCAACATGTTTTTGAATGAAAATACTAAATAAATCCAGGCTGAAGTCTCACCAGGCAGCTCAAAAAGAAGAATTTCTCTCTGCTGTTTATTTGACATTTTTTCTGGAATTCTGTTTTCTTTTTTCTTCTTTTTTCTCATAAAATTCATGAGAAAAAAAGTTTGTTGTGTTTGTGAAAAATAGTAAAACATTTAATCTATATGAATGATGTATTAATCACACACGTTTATCGCCTCAACACTCACAGCCCTAACAGAAAAGGAAAGAAAAATAAATGAGTTATTTGTAAAAACTCCTGATGGTTGGACATAAAAGGAAAAAGTTTTTGAATGTTTAAACAATAGGAGGAAATGATTGATCAACATTTTAGAGGACAACATCGCCAGCCAGGCCTCGAGGGCCGATGTCCAACATGTTTACCAACCAACCTGCCGTTGAAGCTCCTTATTGGCTAAACACACCTGATCCAGGTGATCTGCAGCAGATAAGGCAGGATTACTGGAGAACCAGCAGGAGGCCGGAGCCTAAGGAGCCGGAATTTGAAGAAAAATGTTTGACGTTCAAGAAAATCAGAAATCAGCAGATTATTAAAACATTGAATCTAAAGAGCAATTACATTTATTCTGTTTCTGAAAATGTGTATACTAAAACAATTTGACATTGAGACTTAATGTACAATCTTGAATTTGAACATTTTTTATTAAAAAAGTGTAACTTAAGAGTTCAACCAACAAAATGTCATCAAACAAGCTCACGATTAGAGGATCCGAGCGTCGGCATGGAGACCGAATCAAAGCTCCGTTTCTGATCCCCAAACATCAATTCATCTCATTGTCACAGTTTGGCCACGCCCACTTTGGCCTTTCGTCTGAAGCTGCAGGAACGGTTCCAGCAATAGTTTGCTATTTTTACATCTGCGGCCCAGAAAATGTGATCCCGGTTGGCGAGCGGAGGCTTTGAGCGCCGACCATCAAACGAGCGGATGAATAAAACAACAGTCGGATCTGCCGGTCCGACACAAATGAAGGTGGAGACTTAAAAAAACTTAATCCAAGGCCAACGTTCTGATCCTCTCTTCCTCGCCCGTCCTCGAGGATCCTCCACTTCCTGCTTGGGGGCGGGGTCAGCGCTCCAGAGGTCTCGACTCCAAAGAACCACAAACGCGCCGACAGTCAGATCCAATAGAGGTTGTGGGAGGAGCTTATCGGTTAACGGCTTCATCTCTGAAGACCGAGCGCTCCACCTTCATCCAGTCACACAGACTCCGCCTCCAACAGCTCCAGATGGCATGGATTCAGCCCCGCCCCCGCCATGACCCGGGATCCGGTCAGTTCTGCTCGCCGTTCTGCTGCGGCTCCTGAGCAGCTCAGCTGAAGAAGTACGTGGACTCTTTCACCTGCTGGAGGTCGAACTCACCTGTGGAGGGAGGAGGCGGAGTCAGGGGGGCGAGCGAGACAGATGGACGCCACGACCCGAAACCATGACGACGGCTCAAATCAAAACGATGATTTTCAGATTCTCTTTTTATTGATGTAATAAAATATTTGTAAGAAAGGTCAAATATTCCTAAGAGAGAAAACTGAAAGAATTTCTAAAAGTGTTTTTGTTTCTCTTCATCATTCGGCAGTGAAATGTTAAAGTATTAAAAAAGATTTTTATGAACAAGTTAAACTGTAAAACAAAATCCATTTGGAATCGACACAAAGAGTTCAGACTGGAAACTACGACTAAAATGACACAATTCAAGAAAAATATGAGAATAAAGTCATACATTTATGAGGAAAAGGTCAATTATCTTTTAAAATATTTCAACAAATACAAACATCTGTGGAGGAATCTCCTTCAATCAGATCTTCTACTTTGTAACTTTACTAATTCAGTTTTGACTTTTCATTGTAAAATTAGGACTTTTTAGATCAATAAATGTTATATTTTCTTATAAAATGATGACGTAATTCTCATGTTTAATATTGATCCTAAAACTCTGCGGTGAACTGAAGGTCATCTAGTCATCTAGTCATCCAGTCATCCAGTCATCTTCTGTTGAAAGAGGATTTCATCTTCAGACACTTCCTGGTAAATTAAAGGTTAAACAAACATTGGAGCCACAGAGTGAAGCAGAGTCTGACAGAATCATGGATGGAGATCCGCTCTGAATTATTCAGAACTGAAAGCTTCAACAACCCACAGCTGACCTCTGACCTCTGACCTGCTTCTCTCCTGAGCTGCAGTCTGAAATATGGATGAACCAGATCACCTAAAAGACGAACCAGTTTCTCTTTCAAGATTGGTCTGATCTTCAGAGATCTCCAGAGCTTTGTTTGTTTCCTTCACGGAAACAAACAAAGAAAAAAACAACAGACAAACACAAACAAACAAACACACAAACACAAACACAAACAAACAAACACAAACAAACAAACAAACAAACACAAACAAACACACAAACACAAACAAACAAACACAAACAAACAAACAAACAAACAAACACAAACCTCTCCTGTTTTAAATCACCTTCATTATGATGATGATGAGAATATTTTTAGACTAAATCTATTTTAATGTTAATTTAGTTTATGACCTTGGATCTGTCTGCAGGTGTAGATGGGCGGAGCAGGACGCTCGTGGCCCCGCCCACTGTAGTTTGAACCTAACTATGACCTTTTTTAAACATTTTTACATCTGCTCCTGATTTGAAGAGAGAAATACTCAGAAATGCATTTTAAAGCTGAGTTTCTGTCCATCACAGAAAAAAAAACACAAGTGAGTCTTTGAAATATAAATCTTTGATCCATCAGATCGTTCTGTCTCCAAAACCAGATCCTTTTTTCTTTCAAGGTTTGAATTTTAATGGTTTAAACGAGGTAGAAAAGAATAAAACATTTGAAAGAGAGTTTGTCTGGTGAGCGTTTTGACGGGCCTAAAACATCTATTTATGGAGGCAGATGAAGACGGAAAGTGTGGATTTAATTTATGGAGTTAATTTAGTTCGTAGCTCCAGTGATCAACGAGTGACGACTGAAGGTGTTTATCAGGGATGGGAGGACGTGGAGGGCTGCACGGTGGCGCAGTGGTTAGCGCTCTCGCCTCACAGCGAGAAGGCCCCGGTTCGAATCCCGGCTGGGACCTTTCTGTGTGGAGTTTGCATGTTCTCCCCGTGCATGCGTGGGTTTTCACCGGGGACTCCGGCTTCCTCCCACCATCCAAAAACATGCTTCATAGGTTAATTGGTGACTCTGAATTGCCCCTAGGTATGAATGTGAGAGTGAATGTGTGTGTGATTGAGGCCCTGCGACGGACTGGCGACCTGTCCAGGGTGTACCCCGCCTTCGCCCATCAGTGGCCGGGATAGGCTCCGGCACCCCCGCGACCCCGAACGGGAAGAAGCGGTCAAGAAAATGGATGGATGGATGGGAGGACGTGGAGCTGGTCTGGAATAAATGTTTCTGGACTTCAGTCAGATGTATTAGTTTTTAATTCTGACTTCAGCTCTGGAGTGACCCGCGCAGAGATGACGGTTCGAGTCCTCTTTAGTCCAGTCTCTGGTACCAGAACCTGTTCCACAGCTGATGGGCTTCAGCCAAAGCCGATTGTGTCATTAGGACTGATCAGTTTGGACCAGAAGGCCGTCGGGCCAAAAAAACAAAAGCCGCACAGATGGAGACAGACGGAGCCGGTTGCATAACTGCAGAGCCTGACAAAAGCGGCGCTCCGCGTAGGAGGAGGAGGAGGAGGAGGAGCAGGAGGAGGAGGAGGAGGAGGAGCAGTACTACCGAACGAACGCAGACGAGCGAAAACCTGAAGATGACGACACAAACATAAAGAAGTACTGATCCACTGGTGAGCCAGAAACCGTCTACAGGGAAGACATCTGAAGGTCATGACCTCTACAGGTCAGAGATAGACCCTCTAAAGGTCATGACGGCGACCTCTACGGGTCATGGCGGCGACCTCTACAGGTCAGAGATAGCGACCTCTACAGGTCATGACGGCGACCTCTACGGGTCATGGCGGCGACCTCTACAGGTCAGAGATAGACCCTCTACAGGTCATGACCTCTACAGGTCAGAGATAGCGACCTCTACAGGTCATGCCGGCGACCTCTACAGGTCAGAGGCGGCGACCTCTACAGGTCATGGCGGCGACCTCTACAGGTCAGAGGCGGCGACCTCTACAGGTCATGGCGGCGACCTCTACAGGTCATGGCGGCGACCTCTACAGGTCATGACGGCGACCTTTCCGTTGTCACTCACACTGACCTGTCTGAGGCACGCTGGTCAGGAGCAGCATCAGCCTCCTGTACTCCTGATACTTCTTGGTTTTGGCTTCAGTCCTGAAACAAACAAGGAGAGAAGGAGGAGTCAGGGAGGTGGGAGGAGCCTGAAGCTACAAAGCAGAGGAGAGGTGGACTCTTCCAGATGCTTCAGGGTTTTTCATCTGAACTTCAAGAGTCCTTCAGATTTGTGATGGAGCGAGTTTTAAACAGTTTACATTTCGTCTCTGTTCAAGTATTTAAAGGATCAATTAAGTTTGACCTTAATATCAGCCATGATTGGGGGCGTGGTCTCTTGATTGACAGATGACAGCCAAATCCTGTGTTCTTCCTGCTCCTACATCCTCATTTTTATTTTGTTTCTTATTTGGGAGCAGAATGCTTCGGTGATGTCACTTCCTGTTGAGATGTTGGAGTTCACGCACTGGCTTCAGGTTGGTCACATGACCACGCCTCCATTCATGACTTACAGCTTTGCATTGCTGTTACATCACAGTAAACTGATATGAAAGAAGTAAATCCAGGAACTTCTGTGGAACATCAGGAGCAGAAACACACGTCAGGCCTCTGAACAAGAGGCGTGACCCTACAGGAGGCGTGACCCTACAGGAGGTGTGACCCTACAGGAGGCGTGACCCTAAAGGAGGCGTGACCCTACAGGAGGCGTGCCCCTACAGGAGGCGTGACCCTACAGGGGGCGTGACTATTCAGGGGGCGTGACCTTCAGGGGGCGTGACCCTTCAGGAGGCGTGACCCTACAGGAGGCGTGACCCTACAGGAGGCGTGACCTTCAGGGGGCGTGAACCTACAGGAGGCGTGACCCTACAGGAGGCGTGACCCTTCAGAGGGCGTGACCCTAAAGGAGGCGTGACCCTTCAGAGGGCGTGACCCTCCAGGAGGCGTTTCAGGGCTGCAGGTGAGCTGAAAACTGGCGGATGGTTTCTCCTGGTGTCTGCAGGTTTCCTGAGGACAGCAGGTGCTGGGTGGAGGTGGAAGTGTCTGTGGCTCTGCCGTGTTCAAATCATTATAATCCTCTTTACCTGAGGCCCTCAGAATCCAAGTTCACCCAGCACCTGTTCACACCTGTCCACCTTTGGCCCTGGCATCAGCTGGGAACAGCAGCAGAGGCTCCGGCTCATGTGGAGGGAAGGAGGAGGTCCTCAGGTCTCCAATTATTCTGCAGAGATGGAGCCCTGACCTGAGCTGAGGAACTATTTTTATCTGAAGCTGGAGCTTGTCTGACAGCATGAACCTGGGAGTCTGTAGTCCAACATTAGGAAACACCAACACAAGAACCTGTCTGCAGGCGTCCTGCTGAGCGCTCTTCAGGTGGTTCTACTCAGAGGTCTGCAGAACTTCAGTCAGCAGGCGTCCTGCTCGGAGATTTGAAGGTGGTCCTGTTCAGGTAAGCAGGAGCTCTACTTCATGCATGGAACTTACGAGAGCCCAGAGCAGTATTTGTGCAGCAGGAAGTCGGACAGCTCCTGCAGGATGGGCTGGCTGTGCAGGGCCACAAACTGCTCCCGGCACACCTGGCAGGAGGAAGCAGAGGGAGGTGAAAGCTGCAAACCTGAACATCTGTCTGTGTCTGACGTCATAACGGGGGGTGGGGCATGGACATCCATGCTCAGATTCCATCTTCTCCTGCAGGAAACCGTCTGGTTTAAAGCAGGAGAGTCAAAGTCGATCACACAAGAGGCCAAAATCTGAAACATCCCTGAGGCCGAACGGGATAAACATTTATTCAACAATAGAAATACATTATAATAACCTTAAAACTGTAACTTTTTAACATAATTATGAACTAAATATACAGCATTACCTGTGATAATGTTAGTGTGGATGCTGGAAGATGAATTTGGCTGCTGATAGCTGTAAACGCTGAAGCTGATAGCAACTAAAATATGAGCTAAATGTCAAATTAGTTTCACAAACAAAACAAAAAAAAAGCTTAAATTAACCAAAACAGCTAGAATGTAGCTGAAATATATTAGCTAAACTCTAAAACAACCTAAAAAATCTCAGTAAATACCAAAATAATTCAAAAAGCTAACAAAATGCCAATTTAAATAAAACGTAAAAATTATTTAACATAATTCTGAATAATAAAAAAGCAGGAATATTATTCCAGAATAAATCAACTTAAACCTTAAATAACTTTCAATATTTTACTCTCCATAAAAATATATTTTGTCAAAATTCTACAAGTTAGAAATGAGAACAAGATAACATCGGGTCATTAATAACAATAAAATAAAATGATCTGGAGGGCCGGATCCGGCCCCCGGGCCGTACTTTGACATGTGGTTTAAAGGAAGAAAACTAAAGAGGAACGAGGAATAAAGGAGGAGGAGGAATGATGGTCTGGGCCTTCAAAAATAACATGAAGGTCGAGGGGCGTACCTTGTTCATGGTGTCCACAGTGAGGGCGTGGGTCCAGAAACAGTCGTGAACGGAGACGAACGTCAGACCAGCGCTGAGAAAAGAGGGAGGGCAGAATTAGGGCGGGGTCAGTCATTCCTGCTGCTTTGAGGAGCATCACACCTGTAGCAGTGGAGCGCCGTCAGCATCATGTGGGTGGAGTCCAGAGAGTGGATGAAGTTGGGCGGAAAGGCGTTCTTCTGTTTCACCGTGTCCGGCCTCCTGCAGACAACCAGAGCAGACCCGGAAACCGGATCAAGAATCCGTCCAGTCGATCATCAGGATGGATCCACAGCCTGAAAACTGTCGTCTGGACTTTTTGGAAGTTTGTTTGTGTTTGTGTTCAGATCTGTTTGAAAACTTCCCAGATCATCCATGATCTACGCTAACTACGCTAAACTTAACTCAAAATAAACTAAACTCAACTAAAATAAGCCCAAACTAAACTAAACTTAATTAACCTAAAATAAACCCAGATTAAAATAAACCAAACTCAACTAAACTTGACCCAAAATAAACTAAACTTTACTCAAATTCAAAATAAACTTAACTAAATGTAACCCCCAAAAAGCTAAACTAAACTAAAATAAACCCCAAATATATTAAACTGAACCAAACCAAACTTTACTGAACTTAACCCCAAATAAACTTAACTGAACTTAACCCAAACTTAACTTAATCCAGACTAAACTAACTCTTCTGCTATCCGAGGCCTGTTTCCATCAACAGTGGGGTCATCTGGACCCAGAGGATACCACGAGGGTTAGACCAAACTGACGTCTTTTCTGCCCCCCATCATAGACATGGCGGCTGGTGGGCGGGGCTTACCCCCCCCCTCGACTTACTGTTTGGTGTCGTGGCTGATCTGCAGGTTGATGTGTTGGATGGAACTCTTCAGCTGCAGCAGAAAAACAAAGAAAACCATCAGAGTCGTACGTGAACAGAAGAGTTATAAACTCGAGTAAATTGACATCAAACTTGAGCAGCAGGTATCGTGTGCAGTACTCTGTAAATACTAAGTACTCATGTTCTGGTCATCTACACGCTGCAGATCAACGTTCACAGAGATCATCTCATCCAGAATCTGAGGAATGTCTCTGTTATCCAGCCGGATCAGAACAGCTGTAATGAGGGGGACACGCCCCCCCTCAGCTCCTCCATCATTGGCTGCTGTGCGGTCGTCATGGTTACGGCTCCCATAAGCAAACATAAATAAGCCCACAGGGAACCCCCATTAGTGAGGTGAGAAGAAGCAGGAGCCTGAGAGGAAACGAGTCATCGCCGCTCAGCGTCTCCTTCTACAGTCAACAGCTGAGGGAAACAGGCCACGCCCCCTCACCACTTTGACTCCCACTGCTCTGTAAAGTCTTTACACTGAGGTCAAGAGAGCGACGGGCTGTGACACGCCACCTAGAGGTCAGTTAGTGAACAGCATCCGACTCCAGAGGGTTTTGTTGTTCAGACATGATAAATATTGAACACACTAAAACTAAACCTTTAAAACTTAATGTTTTTAAACAAATATGATTAAAGGAATATTGATCCAGAATAAACAAACTATAATATTTAGGTCTCCATAAAATCAAAATGATATAAGTTAGAAATAAATAAAAATGTATATTCACATTTCTTTACTTTTATGTCATTTGATTTAAAAAACAAAACATTTGAATTATCCCAAAATATTTTGTTCTCCATAAAATATATCCAGTCAGAATGATACAGATATGAAGATTCAAACCTGGAAATAGTCGTGTTTTTCTCCAAACTCAAATCAAATCATTGTTTTCTTGACTCTCAGTGGTTTTATCAGAACTGGACTTTAGTCGGTTCATGTGTGTCTGAGGTCCTGTTTGGGAGACAAAACCTGTTTCTGTCTTAGTTAAGGAGTTCAGAAAACATTAATAACTAAACCAAATAACTTCTCATTTGAGAATATTTGGTGTTTGTGAAACAATAAAAATCCTCTGAAAAACTTTATATATTAATAAACAAATGATCTTTTGTCCGTTTACTGAATCAAACTTAACTTCATCTGTTATGGAACCACAAAAAGTTGAATTAAATAAATAAATAAATAAAATATTCATGAAGATTTCCAGCCTTCATCTCCGTCTGTTCAGTGCAGCTTTATGTCAGATAGAAATGACAAATGCAAAATAAAATCATATGGAAGATAAAGCCAATTAATCAACATGTCAACAATGTAAGAATAGTTAAGAATGACATTATTATCAAACGCTGAATAAACTAAAGAGACGCCACGACCCAGTTTATCAGAGATGTTTCACCGCGCTGTAAAGACGTGCAGCGATTTGGAGGATAAATGATCAGAAGTCACTCGTGTAAATGACCTTTGAGGACAGATTAGTGGAGACATTTTCATCATGATGAGTTCACGTTGGCGAGGAGTCCACAGGTGGATCACCTGCCTCCTGACCGCTCGTCTCAGCTCAGACGGGTCCGATAAGAACCGAACACAAACCCGCCCAAACGGGCAGGAAACCGCCTGATCTGATAACAACAGCTGACGCACTGCATGATGGGATCTGTAGTTACCAGCGCGACATTTTGCCATTAATAACTCCAATACATCATACACGGCGGGCCGGATGTGGCCCGCGGGCCTCAACTCTGACACATGCTTCAGAACAGAGGACAAACGTTCCGACCCGCGGGTCACAGAGAGTTCTAACATTCCACAGAAGGTCCGGACCGGGAGCAGAGGGAAAGAAAGAACGGCTGAGGAGGAGCACAAACGTTTAAACAGAGGAACCGGAGGTTCCCAGGATTCAGCTGGACGTTAGAGGTTCAGGAGACCCGACCCGACCCGACCCGAAGAGGGGGGGATTATAATCTGGACCTGTGCGGTCCTCCGTTCCTGACAGTCACACAGAGATCTCTCTTTATGCTCACAAACCTGCTTCAATCCAGCTAATAATCCCACTGACTGTAACCCCCCCTCCCTCCTGGGGGGTGGGGGGGTGGGGGGGCTGAGCCGGAGTGACCTCTGAACGGATCAGCACCTCCCGGG
>NC_050515.1:107501-110489 GCF_002922805.2 Oryzias melastigma | reverse complement strand
GAGAGTCTGTGGTATGGCTTCTGCTCACTCACACCTTCAGAGACGACCACGAGCGGCGAGGTCATCTCTGACGCACTCCCAGCTCTTATCTGGAGCCGTGTTCTGGTCACCAGCATCCGGACCGAGAGCGCCGCTGAGGCCGGCCCACTTCCTGTCATCGACACAGAAGCGGCGGCGAGAGGCGAAGGCGGATCGAATGGATTGGTTTTTATTAGTGCAGTGACTGTTGACGTGTCAACATGTACGATTAACATAATTCGTGCGTTCATATGTGTTAACGCGCTCAGACGTCCTGCTGTGAGATCAGCGTAATAAAACTCCTAAAATAAACTTCAACGTTTTTATATTCTGTGACTGAGACTTTATTAAATAAAGAGATAATCTGGGATTTATTTGTAGTTTTTGGACAAAAGTCATCTTTCATTTTAATAAATGAGGCGGAGAACGAACTTCAGTCTGACGGCTGTAATGCAGCAGCAGAGCAGTCGCTATGGTGGGCGGAGTCTAACAGAGCTGTCCAACAACGATGAAAGCGACCGTTATTTTATTACAGGATTGGGACCAACATGAATTTGTCTAAAAATTCCAGAAACTCCGCGGTTCTCCGTGAAAGTCCCGCCCACCGACGTCGTGGGAGGAGAGCAGTTCAGAACGGACAGACACGCCCCCACCTGTGTAGATTCCAGTCGAGTCGACCTGAAATCCAGCTGGATCAAACTTCTCCCCCAAAACAATAGTTTGATTATTTTTCACAAACAAAATTAAAAAAAAAATGTAAGAGAAAAAAAAATGTCAAATAAACAGCAGATGGAATTTCTTCTTTTCTGGGCTGCATGGTGTGACTTCAGTCTGGATTTATTTTGTATTTTCATTTAAAAACATGTTGATTAGTTTGTTGGCAAATTTTATTCTTGCTGTTTTTACATAATTACCACTAAAACTTTCATTCTATGTTGTAAAAACAGTTTTCACAGCAAAATGAATCTCATTGTTCCAGACGGAATTTTCTGTTTTTACCTGATTTTATGTCTAGTGTGTGAATATAACATAGAAAAATGACTAAATCAAGGTAGAGTCACATGGGAGAGGTCGTGCTGATTAAAATGATACCAAATAAGCAGAAGGTCGTCTTTCACATTGAAAATACAGAAAAGATTTTTAGGCCCTTAGAGAGTTAAAAATAAATCCTCTAAATGTACAATTTTGTGTGAGATTTCATATTATGACATTTTGCAGATAATAAGCGGAAATACTGTAACTAAAAAAAAAGTTGATTAATGGTGATTAATTTCTTTCAGATTTGCGATTAATTAGTTAATTTTTTTAAATCGATTCTAGTTTTTATGTTTGAGACACAGAACTATCAGAAAACCTGTTAAATTAATTCAATTTAAATCAAAATCAGATCAATTCTAAAGAAAAACCAGGTTTAAATGTAGAAGTTGAAAACAGTTTTAACTCAAAAGTGAGCAGCAAAAATTAAAAGAGATATTGGACGATTGTAAATGTGAAACTTGAATTTTAGACTTTTATCAAATGAAAAGTCACATGTCGTTGTGATGCTGCGTTCACATCAAACGCCACAATGACCACGTCCAGTGATGTGTTTGTGGATCTGGAGCTCCCACGCTCAGAACGCGGTAACCCTCCCCCCGGCGGGCTGTAAATGTAAGGGTCAACGTATCTGGGATTCATCTAATATCATAGTATGTCATACAGTTGTTAGGCTGTTGGAGTTCAGCTAATATTTCAGCTACATGTTAGCCGTTATGGCTAAACTGGACATTCTACCAGTTTTTTAGGCTAATTTGGCATGGCACTGATATTCTAGCCGACTATCATCTTCAGTGATTTCAGGTGTGAATTTCAGCATCTTCTCCATTCAGCAGCAGCATTCACACCAACATTATCAGGTAATGCTATTTATCTAGTTACAAACGGGTTTCTCATCCTCTGAAGATGATCCTGATGTGAGCTCAGCATGGAACGAATAATCAAACCAAAATATGAAGATCTGCTTGAACACATGAGGTTGGTGAATAAATGAAGAAGTTTTACATCTAAAATGAGAATAATCAGAATGTAAAATCAGGTCGTCTTTGATTCATAGAACTGAGTTTGTCTGAGAAACAGAGACAAAACAACACGTGAGCTCACGTTTCAGCACTGTGGGCGTCGCCTGGAGTTTTCATTTGATACATTTCATTGATAATCAATTCACTTTGATGGGATTGTACTTGTGGGATGTTTGTTTTTGTGTTTTACATGTTTTTTTTCTTATGATTGCTATTTTTACTTTTCTATTTTACTATAAAAAGTGCTTCCAGGTGTTCCGTAGCAGGAAAAGTTCTATGCAAATACAGTTGAATTACAATTCTGTAAAAAACGAATAATCATAAAACAGTTCAGATGAAGATAAAAATGATACACATTTTAATTCATGTTTTCCATGTGAACAGCTCCTCTCACGCTGCAGTGTCTCCTCTCAAAGTGCAGGTGGGATTACAGTGGATGTAGTGACAGAAACCTCAGAATCAGAGTTTCTTCAGCTGCAGTTTTCTTTACAAATTGAAGTTTTTCATTTTATTTTGAAGTCAATTTTATTTCAGATTAGAGAAATACTAGAGAAGGATTAAAAACATGAACTGGGTTACAGAAGCTGTTTCTGACCACTTTAAGAGATCTTAAATCAGAAAAAAGATCTTTATTACGGTGATCTGAATGTTGTACTGGTGAAGATGGAGCTTTAGAGAAGTGTTTGGGGGTTAAATCGAGACAAAAATGTTCAAAATGTACAAAGATTACAATTTAGCTTTTTTAAATACAGACAAATGATTCATTTTTTTGGATGGAAAGAAAAATGTTGATAAAGAGATTATTTAGAAGTTTGTCTGTTTTTATTACCTGTTAATAAAGGTACAATGTTCTGAAGTGATATACCTTTAACATGAGCAAACTGACGAATGATCCGAATGACATTAGCAGCAC
>NC_050515.1:93756-107247 GCF_002922805.2 Oryzias melastigma | reverse complement strand
AGCAGCAGCAGCAGCAGCAGCAGCAGCAGCAGCAGCAGCAGCAGCAGCAGCAGCAGCAGCAGCAGCAGCAGCAGCAGCAGCAGCAGCTTTTCTGCTTCAGTGACGTGATGAGCAGCTTCTACGCATGACAGTAACGCTGCTCAAAGGAAGATTTGATTTCATTGGATTTTCTGGTAAAATAAATCTGAACATTTCCAACAGACGCTGATTTTAAAAAGACTTATTAGGTTTAGTTCATTCTGTGTTTCTATTTCTATTTTGTCCTTAACCCTGTTAATCCCACTGCATCAAAGAATTGACTGAAGTTGTTTTTGTGATATTTAAATATCTATCATGGGTGATTTGGTAAGTTTAAGATGAAAACTTTTTTCAGGAAAAAGAAACATCTAATTTAGCGCTTGTCTCAAATTCGATCCACACATTTTTAATATGTATTCTAAATAATTAATTATCCATAAATGTTGCATGTTTTCAATTCAGAAAGTCAGATAAAATAATAATAATAGATAAATTAATCTCAATCTAAAGTATTGAAAATTAGCTAAACATATTCCCGCCAAAAGTGTTTTTGAGATGTCATGGAAGCAGCCATTTTGAAATGAGCAGAAAAAGTCCTATTGCCCCTAGTGGACTGATAATGAACTGCAGGGCAGAAATCATGAACCAGTTTATATAGAAGAGGCTATGAAGGAACGTTTTGATGATGCTAACGAGATAGCCGTCTCTGAAATACGTGTATCAAATATGATATGAATGGATGTATACGGTTAACTTGTGTTTTACTTCTTCCGTGTATTTTCTACCAGTTTAAATCTGTTTCTTCAACGTTGACCTTCTAAGCGACAGCAGGTGGAGACCAGCTTCTGGCTAACATCAGACATTTGTTTTAATGCTCATTAATATGCAGGATTTCTTTCTTAATTAATGTTGAGACTAAAAAAAAGTTTTCCAAAATGTCTGACAGTTTTCTACATTTGTGTCCTGTAATCCAAAAGAAAACGATGGTTCACAGAAACCTTGAGGAGTCACTTCCTGTTGGACGCCGGGGGAGCTTACCACTTGGCTGCGTGTGCGATGGTAGGGCTGAATGATGGGTAATCCCAGGGGGGTCACCCACTCCACGGTGTGGCCACATTTGGAGATGAGCCTGGCGCTCTCCGTCAGCCAATCCTGCGACAGGAGGAGGAGGAGAGAGAGAGAGCGCATCACTTTAAGCATGATGTTGGCGGACATCGTAAACCGGGCCCTGGAGGTCGATTCCCTCTGATGTGGCTCTTGTGGGTTCTCTGTCCTTTTGCTTGGTGCAGTGTGATTCAGGTGTTGTTCCTCTTTCAGATTCCTGGTGGATCGCCCGTGCTCCTATTCTTGGCTGTGGACCTCGCCTCTGGCTCATCTTGGCAGTGGACCTCGCCTCTGGCTCATCTTGGCTGTGGATCATGCCTCTGGCTCGTCTTGGCCGTGGACCACGCCTCTGGCTCGTCTTGGCCGTGGACCACGCATCTGGCTCATCTAGGCTGTGGACCACGCCTCTGGCTCATCTAGGCTGTGGACCACGCCTCTGGCTCTTCTCGGCCGTGGACCCCGCCCCCACCCCTCCCCCAGTCCTATCTAGCTAAACTCTATTCAGATACGTAGTTGTAGAGTTAGATAAGCTGATCCTTCTTTAACATCCTGGTGAATCTCCTGTCCGTTCTGGGAGAAGATCTCTCCTTCATGTGGACATCCTGAGGTTTCTTCTTTTTACTGAATCAGGTTTTTATTTTTTTGGGAGTTTTTCCTCACCTGGAAGGAGGGTCTAAGATCGGGGATAACCTGTTTGGTCCATTTAGTTTTTACCATTTGTTTATATTTTATGACTGACTTTGTGCTTCTGTAAAATGACTGATGTGAAGCCCAGTGAGAGAATTCTTTTGTGATATTGGGCTACATAAATAAAATTAAATGGGAACATGTGGATCTAACTTTATTGCTACAGACTGAGATGGCGTCTTCCTCCTGAACTGAAACAGGAAGTCGATCCTACAGGGGAGGAGTCTAACACCTGAAGGATCTGTTCCTGATTCTAGTTTGTGTAAAATGAAAACTCCTCTCAAATGGATGGTTTTCATTCAGCAAAGTGTATTCCTGGATTATCTATGGATACATCTCGATTTATTCTGCCATCAGAATCCGTCTGACGTTTCCCTCTGCAGCTCGGAGCAGTGAAGGAGCCCGACTGTCCGTCATCCGTCCATCACGTCTCTGAGCTGCAAAAACATCTGGTCTAGTTTCTGCACATCTATGGAGACTGTCAGCATCCATTCTTCCAGCCCGGTTCCCCTAAAGACCAGAACCCGCTCTAACGTGAAATGACGGCGGTTCTGCAGTGGATCCGGTTTGATCCCACAGGAACTCACCTGGATCTCTCTGGTTCCTGTGAACATCTCCTTCAGGCCGCTGAACACCAGGCGCACCAGGTAGTGCGAAGCGTCCCATATGTGCTCCTGCAGACACAGACGGAGGGATCCATGACTTTAAGAGACAAGATCCTGTTCGATTTTCTCACATTTTATTAGAAACGAATAAACTGCAGGTCAGACTCAGCGGATTCACCGTCTGACTGCTCAGGTCTAAATGCAGATTCCTGCTGATGTCAAAGACAAAATGACATCAATAATTCAGTTTTTTACAGAACAAGAGGACCTAAAATCATCTAAACTCTCCTCACAAACTTCACGTCTGATCTCGGTTATCTGCAGTATTGGCTGAAACACAGACGTCTGTCTGAGCGGATCGAGTGCAGCAACAAGTCAGAAGGAACCAAATAAATGCACTTTCTTATGAAATGTGCTGAAGACTTAAAGCTGTTTTTACAGACAACTGTAAATGCAGAAAATCTTAAATAAAAACAAGAAAAATAACAGAAAAACATCAAAATGATGTTTGTTTTGAGTTCAATTAGCCACATTAACCCATAAATGGTTAAATCTCAGGATAAGTACCAACTTCTTCCATAAACAGTCAGAAAATGGAATTAGCCAAAACACAAAATGCATTATTATTATTATTATATTTGTCATATTTAAATTCAGTGGGCGGGGCTAAACCGGTCATTCTCATCATCAGGATGTTTGAGCTCAGGAGTGTGACAACGGCACAGACATACAGACCAAAGCTGAGTGGTTGAATACTTTACGAAGGATCTAATGAGGTCTGATCAGAATCCATCAGTAACATTAAAACTTCATTCTGGAATCAAATATTTCAGCTCCGGTTTGAAGCAGGAATGGATTTTCTTAGACGTGTGGGAATTAAAGCAGCAAATCCACAAACTTCTATTGGAAAACCATAAATGTGAATGACGTAAATGAATAAAACATTCCTCAAGAAAATGAAACATTTCTAAAGAATGTCTGAACAATTCGCTCAGAGAATCATTTTCTTTGTGGATTCAAGTTTAAAATTGGAAAATTACTGCAATTCTGCTGGAAAACGAGAATTCTTAAAACGTTCTGAACGTTTTCCTGTCATACTTTTAACACAACAGAAGCTCTTAAAATCCTGTAACTCGATCTTTAAATAACTGAACAGTGAAGCAAAAGTCTTCGAGTTTCAAAAGAGAACATGATAAAACAGAACACTAAACTGTTCAGCTGCATTACAAACAAAGACTCAATTCTACAAATAAATTCTAAAGTTCTCAGGTTTTACAGAACAAACCTAAAATAGCAGCATTTTACACAGAAATGCTTTAGTTTTACCGCGGGGTACGGTGACTCCCGTGGGTTTGTTGACCTCTCACCAGAGGAAGCTGTGACGACCACGAGGACACCTGAAGCCCCGACGCTCCCGCCGTACCTTAGGGAAGTTTTCTATCTCCTTCAGCCTCTTCTCGATCTGGAGGCGGCCCCCGTAGCGCGTCACGCCGTACACCACGGTCATCACCGTCTGCTTGACCACCTTCCGGCTGATGAAGCCCTCCAGCACCTGGGCGATCTTCAGGCCGTCTTTGGCGTCTCGAGCTCGCAGCTCCTCCACCTGAGAGGACAGGAGGGGAAGGTTAGGTCTGCCAAGGTTTCAGCTCAGACGTCTTCTGGAAGCTTCTGTGCCAATGACAGACATGATGGAGTCCTGAACAAACAGGAGTCACTTCCTCTGGCAGGTTAGGGTTTCACATCCTCTAATAATAACCACAGTCCTGATCCAGCAGGATCAGGTGATGACGAGATGTCGTCTACGTTCTTTGACTGGAATCGGAGGCAGATCTGTAACCCGACTGAAAACACACAGAGATGCTCGTTTTTCTGTCACAGACGCCGAAACGAAAGACTGTAGAAACTAGAAAAGCTGCAATAATGCTGTGTGACTGCTTTAGCTGAAAGTAGTCACTGAAGATGCTGAAGCTTTTTACTGAAACTGGAGGCGCAATTTCATTTCTAAAGGGATTTACTGAAAATGTTATTTGCAAAATGGTATATTTGCTAAATGACTGGAAATGTCCTTAAAGAACTATGAAAGAGAGCTTAAGTTGACTTAAACATGTTAAAAATGTCTAGCAGAATTGCCTAAAAATCCCTAATAATAGATGCCAATTTAGCAAAAATATTGAGTGTGTTGCTTAAATATGAACAAAACTCCAAATTAGCCCCCAAAAAGCTGGCTTTAATACTAGCGAAACTCTAAAATGTTTAAGAATTCCTCAGTAAACTAAATCAGTCAAAAATGTTAGAAGTCTAACTTTAAATTATCATAAAAACTCAGTAGATGCTAAGTTAGCCAAAAAAAGCTAGCACATCGCTTAATCACTAGCTAGACTCCAAAATAACCTAAAATTCATCATTAAACTAAATTAGTCTAAAATGTTAGCATGTTGCTAAAACAGAAGCTAAAATTACTATAAAAGATGAAAACATAACCTTTATCTAAACACTTGTTGCTAATCTACATAAAATTTTAAAATTTCAAGACTTTCACATTTATTTCATACCGATAATAATTTGTTCAATATTTCAAAAACTATAAAGTTTATAGATATCAAAAAAAAAAGAGGTAACGTCCTGAACGTTTTGATACCAAATGTCCAGAAAGCAGCAGGAGCATCACCGTCGTGTGAATGCTGAGCAATCACACAATCAACAGTGGGATCAGGAAAACGGCGCCCAACCTGCTGAGCGACTCCGCTGTAGACGTCCTGCGGCTCGTCGCAGGGCACCAGGTTGACGGACATGGCCCCGATCACATCCCTGCCGAGAGCGGCGTAGTGCTGGAGGCCGTTACAGGAGCCGTCCTGCAGAAACGGAAGAGACTCAGATCTAAAGAAACCTGCAGAGATCCTTCTCATCTGAGCAGCTGCACACGAAACAAGAATCGGTCCGTTTTTAAAGCAGAAAGGTCAGTTTGGGGTCAAAAGTACGGAGACAAATCGGGGCCAATATTATTTGAAACCTAAATAAATCTGAAAGGAAAACATATTGGTGTTTGGTTAGAAGAATGTAAAATATCCTAAACTTTTGTTATTCTAAAATAAACTTCGTTATTTACCGCTTCAAATGTTCTGTTTTTTTAAGTTTAAAAACAGAAAATTTCAATTTAAAACTTTTTTTTCAGTTTCAAATCTTCCCTTTCAACTCTTTTTTTCCCATTTTTGAATCTGAAAATTTCAGTTTCAAAACGTTTGGGCTCGTTGGGGCGGGGCCAACACAAAGGACCAATCAAACTGCGCGTCCAAAACGCCGCTGTGGTCCGTTCAAAGCGCGGTCTCGTTGTGTTAGACACAGACATCGACGTCCTTGGGCTTGGTTAAAACGGCTGACACTGCTAATGCTCCAGTGGCCTGATGGTTAGTGTG
This sequence comes from Oryzias melastigma, assembly GCF_002922805.2. NCBI lineage: Eukaryota > Metazoa > Chordata > Actinopteri > Beloniformes > Adrianichthyidae > Oryzias > Oryzias melastigma. Next base: position 101,420 of record NC_050515.1, on the reverse strand, counting down.
TCTGGACTTCAACTTAATGTGGGAAATCTATGGATGAACGAATGTTTGGTGAACACCTAAAGCCAACGTTGTCTCTGTTCACTCTGCAGAACATGGACTGTGAGAGGATCAGCCGGAGGTGCAGGACTCTCAATCATTCAAATCCTGCTGTTGCAGGTTTGGACTTTTATTTTAAACACATATTTACATTTCATTAGGCATAAACAATGTTTTTTTTTTGTTTCGGTGATGTGAACATTCTTTTAAAACACCTATTCCACAGCCACTGTTGGTGGCAGTGTTGTTATCAGCTCCCCCAAAAAGTTGAAGCCTGCAACAGCGGGAAAATGTTCAGGACGTCAGAAAATCCAGAATAGAGAAAAGCTGCAGGCTGACGACCTTTGACCTTAGCGAGGACCACCGACTGTATCAGAGAACTGGACTGAGAGTGTGACACCCACAGTGCTGGAGCCAGATGTCAGTAACCAGCCTGAGTCTGTCTGAGTCATCGTTTCTATGGCAACCATTCTCACCAACCAGGACTCGGCCTGTTGGAAGGCCACGCCCCTTACAACTGAAAACGAGTGACACAAAATCTGTCAAATGTTTTGAACTTTGGATGTGGGGACCAGCAGGCTCCGCCTACTTTCAATGAACCATCTGATTGGTCAGTTTATAACTAGAACTACAAAAAATATGAAACAAAAATCTAAAAGTATCAGAACCAGAATGTTTATTCTGACCAATAGAATGACTGATAACAGCTGGTTAGTGGAGCCAGCAGGTACTTCCTGCTTGGACCCCAGGGGGGCGTGGTCACTCCATCCAGCTCCCATATACAGTCTTTAGCAGACTGTCATCATACCTGGTGAACGGGGAAGTGAGAGAGGAACTGGGCGGGATCCGGAGACCGGACCGCTCTGGCGATCTCCATGCAGCACGCCAGCGCCTGCCACGGCTCGTCGGCGTTCATCCACCACTTCCTGCCCTGAGGACGACACACGCAGGACCATCAGCCTCTACGACCCTCCCCCTCTGCGGAGCAGATCATGGGTGCACCCACGTGGAGCGGGTCGTCTGCAGAGTCCAGGACGTCCTCCATGATGCTGTTGGCGTACTGCAGCCGGCCCTGCAGCGAGCTCTTCTTCTTCAGACCCGTCAGGTTGACCAGGTGGATCTTGAGCCAGTCCAGGCCTTTGGGACCCAGAGGCTTTCCCTCTGCGAACAGCAGCATGGCCCGCGTCACGTCGCTCCCCAGGTGGTTGAAGTAGGGCGGGCAGGGGTAGGTCCGGCCCCGGAAGTCCATGTTGTGGGGGAACCAGAAGGTCCGCTTGCGCATGTGCTGAGCGATGGAGAGCTTGTAGAGAGCGTCCATGCGCAGGCTGTGCATCTCGCTGCTCTTCTTCTTGGCGCTGATCACCTCGCGCTTCAAGAGCGCCTTCTGGCTCGCCGTGTAGGCGGGGTCCTGAGGGTTGAAGTGGGGGATTTTGGGGGCTTCTGACATGGGGGGAGGGATGTCCAGCTTATCACTTCCGCGGTGGTTGAATATGGAGATGATGATGTCCAGCAGCGGCTCGTTGATCCTCCAGGCGCAGTTTCCCAGCTGGTTCAGGGAGTCGAACACCGGCTGCAGCTGCCGGGATTCCTCCAGCCGCTGCTCGTGCTGCGTGGCGCCCTCCACCGTGCGCATCAGCTTGGTCGGCGTTAGCAGGTACGCGCCGAACTTCACCGAGGTCCAGGGCACCGGAGGACACAGCATGGGCATCACGTAGGAGTCAAAGGTCAGCCTGGTCTCCATGGCGTCCTGCTGCATCTGGACCAGGATGGGGTGGGGCTTGATGAAGCCAACCTGTGGAGGACAACGGCGTGAGGAGCGGCTATTCCAACGTTCATCCCGATTAAACTCAAGACACGCTGATGAAATCTGTTTTTGAGGTTTTTATCGCGTTCTCTGACGAGGACATTTATAAACTAAAAAACATTAAAATTACATTTCTCACATTTCAAATCGTTGTTAATCAGGAGCAGACGAAAAAATGCAGTTTAAAAAAGATTGTATTTGTGATGTAGAATATACTGTGGGCGGAGCCACAAGCTCCCGGCTCAGACAATAGATCCATGAACATCCTGGTTTTCCTCGTCTGATCTAGGATCTGGATCTACGGATGTTAACTCAGAGGTGGACTTCTTCTGCGGTGGAACAGATAGATAAACCGGATAATCCGTGATCCGTATGGATCACTCGCTGCGGTTATGAGATCAAAGAGGTTATTAGTATTTTCTTTTTATAAATAAATTAGACAAAGAAACTAAAAATACAAAAACAATTGCTGCTTTTAAAAGTTTTATTAAGCAAATATTACAGATAATATGTAGGAAAATGATTCATAAAACTATAAGCGGTTGACGTCACTGAACCTTTAGGTAAATATGATTAAATGAGGGTTTGTGTGGATAACTGTTGATGTTTTTATGTTTACATGTTCATTTAAAATGTAGTCTGGGCTTTATATCCATATAAAGATCATTTTCATGTTTTTTGTTTGATTGACTTTATGATTTAGTGATAAATGCAGATTATATAAGATAATATCAGTTTTCTTCTGTTATTTCATTTTGAATTATTTGATGTTATTTGTTACGTATAAATAATAAAGGCCTGAATGAGAACATTTTTGATGTGATAGGTTTTGGTTTTTATTGAAAATGTATTTAAAACCTAAAAAAATAAGATAATAATAATAATAAGAAGAAGAAGAAGAAGAAGAAGAAGATAAACTTTAATTGCATAAAAAACATACAAATACATAAACTCATTAAAAAACCTGATTGTTAATCTTAGCTTTAATCTAGTTATTTTTGACCCAAACCATGAATTTTGTGATTGGTCACGCCCCTAACTTCTACTGAGCTCCTGCCGCTCTGCAGAAACTATGTCCTAGAAAAAGACACATTTTTGACATTTTGGCTGAAAATGGTCAAATCTAAATGAAAAGAGACGACGGAATGATTTGGAAATGGATCAGAAGATGATCAGAGCGGGGCGTTAAGGGAAATCTACTTCAGGACCTACCCGTGTTTTAAACTAAACTAAAATATTGCTGTAGGTGTGTCCCAGAGGTCAGAGGTCAGCAGACACCTGAGCTTCAGTGCAGGAAGATCTGCTGCAGGGAGCAGACAGACACCTTAGAGCCGCTTCGTTGAGCCAGACGGTCCTGCTGGGCGGGAAATCGTTAGGACCCCCACACCCCCCCTCACCCCCCCAGCTCTCACAGAGCCTCCACACCATGAAGGACACACACCCAATGATCGACTGTCAGAGCACATCCAGATCTTCACTGAACTCACAGGGAAGTCCGTCTGTTTTCCCCCCACTCCTGGGAATCAGTCAGCCAATCAGGATTCAGCTCACACAGTGGCTGACCCCTCTGGAGACGGAGAGTTCAAAGTCTCGTCACCATTGAGATCATTTGTATAACAGTTTAATCCCATTTGACCCCTCCCCTGGGGGAGGGGTGAGCTGCTGACACAGCCGCACTCTGGAAACATTTGGTGGTTTAACCCCCAATCCAGCCCCTGGTCAAGAAAGGGAGCTCCGAGTCCCATTTTTAGAGTCTCGGCCGGGATTCCAACACATGACCCTCCAGTCTCAGGGCGGACACTCTACCACGAGGCCACTGAGGTGAACATTTACTACGGAGAAATGAAAGAAGCGATCAAGACTTTCGGGTTTTTATGTTTTTCATGACTAAAAGAAACATCCTGAAGTTCCTTCATTCCATCTCGGATGAGAATCCAGATCCCCATTTATCCCGGACGAACCCCCAATGAGCGACAAAAACAGAACAAGCTGGACGTGGATCCATGTCCAGAAGTCCAGCCTGAGCGGCGTCCGTACCTGGCGGGTGCTGCGGAAGGTGTACATGTGGTAGAGGATGGGGATGAGCTTCCTGTCCTGGGACGGGTTCAGGACGTCGCTGTGGATCTTCAGGCTCTTCACCATCATGTCCACCAGGTGGGTGCCCAGCTCCAGCGTGACGATGTGGGGCCAGCAGGTGTCGTCGCCCTCCAGGCTGGGGCCCGAGCTCTGCTCCGCCTGCAGCCGGGTCCAGCACTCGCTGGGGAGGAGGCGGGACACCTGAAACACAGGAGCGGCAGTTGAAGGGGCGGGACTTGTCTAAAAGTAGAGCTAGCAGCTATTTTAGCGTCCAGATGGCGGTAGCATCATTCTTATCAAAGAGTCATTTATAGAATCAGGTAAACTCAAAGAATAAAGACTTTTATGATCTTTCATATTCCAAACTGTATCTTCTGAGCTAACTCTGGAGCATTTATCAGGAATGTTTTTAATGTCCCTGTCAAATGAATGAATGAATGAATGAATGAATGAATGAATGAACTACTCAGTATCGAGTCCGGCCATCTGGATGCACAGAGAGCTGATCTCCTGCTGACGGTAAATGTTTTTACTGCACTGAGGAGCTCCAGCCGGTCATGGAGCTGCTCTCTGGTCGTCCGTCTCACCTGAGTGTCTTTGGCCAGCAGCTGCGTGTACGCGCCGTAGATGCTTCCCAGCTTCTCCACCACCTGGTTCTGGATCTTCTGCCGGACGCAGTATTTGGTGTACACCTTGTTCCCCAGGTCTCGAGCTAGAACCTTCAGCGACTCTCCACTGGGGGGCATGTTGGCAACACTCTGGACAAACGGGAGGGTGGGAGACATGAGGGAACGAAGAGACGCCGATCGAGGAGCATCGCGGGTTCTGAGGGTTCTGGTATTACATTCAGTCCCGGACCGGACCAGACGATCTCACCCTTCTTCTGTCTGTCACCCCTCCACAGACTCAACACCGTTTGCACAGTGAAATCACTATTATTATGGGATGGCCACAGGACCTTCGGCTTGGAGGACATTTTCTTGGGGGTAAAATGAGAAATTCAGTGATTTCCCACGATATGGTAAAATATATCTTCATGAAACTTAAGACACACCACCAGCTGAAGTCTACAACTAGAGTTCTGCTGACCTTTGACCTCTGGAAGAGTCATGAACTTTCCAAAAACCAAACAAATCACCCTCAGTACCTTCTATAGGTTTAAATTCTCCTGAGGAATCGGATTCGACTCCTCCAGAATCATCAGGAAGCCGACATAAAAAATGTTGGTTCTAAAGTTTGTAGATTGTGAACGGCGTCTGCGTGGCGAGCTCTCAAACGTGGCGTTTCCATGTTGTTCACGTAGTTTTTACCAGAATGTTGTTGAAATGTAACATGAATTGTTGGATCAAGCTGATCGAAACGACATGACATATGATATGAACGTATAAGGAATGAGGGCGTGGTTAACAAAAACCACAGTTGTCATGGAAACCCAAAAGTTTACTTTTGCAGATTCTTCTAAAAATGACATGGATCTGTTCGTCACCTACAGACAACCAAAAAATAAAATGGTTGCTATGGAGATAAACCAACAGAAAAGCCGCCATTTAAAAAATCTTTCCCAGCTCTGAGTTTGGAGGCAGAGAGGGAGGGGCGTGCAACAGCCCCTCAGCCAGCGGCGGCAGGTAAAGTGAGGTAATGAGGGGCAACAAGAGCAGTTTGTGTTTGCAGGCCACACAGCTCCACTCACAGCGTTACTATTCACCTGGAATCGTTTTTGTTCAATGATGTGTTTTTATTAAAAAATAATGTAAGTCCAGAAAATCTGACCTAAAAACAACTGGAGACAAAAAAGCACAAATCTGAAAAAGTAATCTCTAAAAATCAGAACATGTTTTTTTACTTCGGTGAGCCCGAAACAGCGTTACCTGTATCATGATGTCCACGTACTCGCCGTCCTCCAGCAGACACAGGTAGGGGTACAGGTTGAGCCGGTAGTCCCTGGTGTTGGCGTTGGCCAGGATCATTTTGCTCTCCCTCAGCGCCTGGAGGAGGAGCTTCCCCCAGAGCGCTCGCTGCTCTGCCAGCAGCTCCCTCTGAAACAAACGGAGGTCACCGAGTCAACGCTGCTGCCGGACGGAGAACACCTCACTTTAACGCAGACGGCGACAGCCGCGGCGCCCGCAGAGCTCCAGACTTGTGAGCCTTTGTCTCCTGTACCATTCTCCTCATCTTGTCCGTGACGGGCTTGGTGGCCTCCACCGAGTCGATGGTGACGGTGCACGCCTGCTCCACGCTCAGCTGCTGCAGGAAACGCTCCTGCAGCTCCTCCTGACGCAGGTCCAGCTTCGGGTAGCGGTGATGCTGCCTCTGAAGGAGACAGATCACTGATGAAGACGATCAGACCAAGAGAGAAAGACGACTTAAGATGAACATTTACTGCTAACACATTCTACTACAATCAAACCACATTTTCACTTTTATTTGAACATTTCATTTTTATTTTGATTGATTTTATAAAATCTCAGATTTTGGATTAATCAGTTATTTTTATGGATTCTCGGCTCTAATTGTGATCCATATCACACTGTGAGCCGGTATCGCGATAAGTATCGTCAGACTGGAGCCAATACTCTAGTTCAGACCTACAATCTAAAGAGGATACAGAACATCTCAGAAGTGATTCTGACTTGAACAGAGTTCCTCCTTCAGGAGAGAGAAAAACTTGACCTACAAAACCTCATTAAAGACGGAACTCTCGCAGAACAAACAACTTCAGTTCTTATTTATACCAGGACAACTAGACCTGATTTCAGGAACAGCTGATTTTCATTTTAGGAGTTTAAGTGTAAGACTGACGGAAAGAGACGACTTCTAGAGAAGAAATGACGAACCGTTTCCTCTATGGGGTCAAATTCACCTCAAAGTTTGAACCTTCAAAGAAATATTGAAAATTGGAACTAAAATTATTCCCAAATGAAAAGTGAATTCTTAACATCTGCTGAACATCTGTTCTCTTTGGATCTAAACGAGTCCGGCCTCATTCTACGAGGGGGTGGAGCTTTGAGCCTTCTGGTTACTGGAACCTGATGGTCATGACGGGTCACAGTGATGTCATTTCTAGACCAGGAAAGCGCCTCTGTTGGCGCCGCCAGGTCCTCCCGCCTCAGACGTGGCGTACAGCGGTGATGATGATCTCCAGGAGTCCGGTCCATGGTTTGACCCCCAAGGTCGTCTCTGTGGTCGTCTCTGTGGTCGTCTCTACGGTCGTCTCTACGGTCGTCTCTACGGTCGTCTCTGCGGTCGTCTCTACGGTCGTCTCTACGGTCGTCTCTACGGTCGTCTACGTGGTCGTCTACGTGGTCGTCTACGTGGTCGTCTCTCAGGTCGTCTCTCAGGTCGTCTCTCAGGTCGTCGTCTCTCAGGTCGTCGTCTCTCAGGTCGTCTCCGTCTCCACGTGTACAACTACTCTGACAGTTACCACCATAAACTTTACAAACAGATCCAGCTCCACTTTGAAAAGGAATCGGGGCCAATTCTCCAGGAAAATGTGATGAAAGAGGAACAGCTGATCTCTAACGAGCAGACGAAGGAGATCAAAGGAAACAAAAACCTCGTAACGAGCGGCGTGCTGACGAGGCGGAGCTCTGCAGCAAACATGGAGTCCTCCTGGGACCTGGCGGTCTGCTGCATGTTATCATGAGGACCACTTACAGGCTGTAAGGGGAGGGGGTGGTGGGGGGTCACAGTCCATCACAGACCATCAGCAGCTTCCTTGACCGGCGCCACAGACTTCTGCTCTCACGGT
>NC_050515.1:81129-93720 GCF_002922805.2 Oryzias melastigma | reverse complement strand
CCTCTCGGGTCGCCTCTGTGGTCGTCTCTGAGGTCGTCTCTGTGGTCGTCTCTGTGGTCGTCTCTGTGGTCGTCTCTGAGGTCGTCTCTGAGGTCGCCTCTTCGGTCGTCTCTGAGGTCGTCTCTCTGGTCGTCTACGTGGTCGTCTCTCAGGTCGTCGTCTCTCAGGTCGTCGTCTCTCAGGTCGTCGTCTCTCAGGTCGTCGTCTCTCAGGTCGTCTCCGTCTCCGTCTCCACGTGTACGACTACTCTGACAGTTACCACCATAAACTTTACAAACAGATCCAGCTCCACTTTGAAAAGGAATTGGGGCCAATTCTCCAGGAAAATGTGATGAAAGAGGAACAGCTGATCTCTAACGAGCAGACGAAGGAGATCAAAGGAAACAAAACCTCATAACGAGCGGCGTGCTGATGAGGCGGAGCTCTGCAGCAAACATGGAGTCCTCCTGGGACCTGGCGGTCTGCTGCATGTTATCATGAGGACCACTTACAGGCTTTAAGGGGAGGGGGTGGTGGGGGGTCACAGTCCATCACAGACCATCAGCAGCTTCCTTGACCGGCGCCACAGACTTCTGCTCTCACGGTAAAAATACACGAGCAGCCGAACGCCGTCACTCACGTCAGCGATGTGACAGAACATGAGAAAAGCAGAACCAGAGAGTGGAAGGTGTTTGTGTAGCAGAGACGGTGAAGTCACGAGCTGAGAGGTTTTAGTTTGTGCACACTTGTGGTTTTAGAGATAATGTTTTTGTTTTTTCATAGGGACCGTACATCGGGGGCTTGTCCAGGATTCAGTTATCTTGGTGATGAGAACAGGATGACTTCCTGTCTGGTTTTGTGTGTACATCATAACGTAAAATGTTAGTAGGTGAACAGATTCCTCAGGCGGACTAAAAGAGTCCGGCTGAGCTGGTTTTGGTTCTGTTTAGAGGCGTCAGATCGTTGTGCGTATTTTTCAGAGTGTAAGTCGCAGTTTTTTCATAGTTTAGCCAGGGATGCGACTTGTACTCAGGAGCGACTTATTTGTTGGTTTTTTTGTTTGTTTTTTAGCCATAAATAGGCTCGTTTATTAGTTATTTTGCCAGTAAAAATGATTTCCATCCTCTGATCGTAACACAGCTGCACCTGTGCGGGAGGAGGAGCAATGGGTCAGGCAGCAGAAACAGACCCAAACGGCCCAGGGTTGTTCCTCCAACAACCACTAGAGGGTGCTGCATCTGTAGTACAAGTATTTGCTACTGACAGCAGCAGAAGAAGACGTGTCGTCTAAAGATGAAGGAGAATCTGATGGTTCTCCTCTTAAACTTTGATGTTTTTGACATTTGGTCCACAATGAAAGCAACTTTCAAGTTTACAACTCGATGTGGAAGAACTTGTTTTGCAAAATACTAAAGCAAAAGTCTGCGAGCTTTAACTCTGAAAAAGCCGTTCAGGTTGATTTCTCACCAACTACAGCCCAGTAGGAACCATGAAGTCTTCCTTCACCCTTAAAAACAAGACCCTGGTTTGTACTTATGCTACTGTAACTACCATGATAAACATAAATGAATTGTTCATTTTGAATGGAAAACAACACAAACATTAAAAGAAAATCCCATTTGTTTTAACAGAAGTTCCTTTCAAAATAAAAGCCACCCTCTCACAGATGCAGTAAAGGCAGCAGCAGGACGTGGAATGTCAGCAGTGATTCAATAAAAGTAGTTTATCTCTGTCAGAAACGTAAGTCCAACAAACCAAAATGAAATATTAATGAAGTGATCTCTGCCATATTTTTGAATCACACTTTAAATTCCTTAATTTTTTCAAGAATAGAAAATCTGCTTCATAATCCGTTGCTCCTTCATCGTGTTGCTCATTGACGTGCACTGATTTAATAAGGACCAAAACGGGTCAAAATGTTGTAGTTTGACCTTTGATCCAGACGGTCCGTCAGCTGGTTGTAAAGTTTGAGTTTGTTTCCTTTTTCCACTCTCTCACTTTTTACTTTAGTTCCTTTTTTAACATTTAGAAACTTTATTTTCCTGAATGAAAGAGCCACATGCTGCAGGTTGTTCCTGTACTAAAGTGAACTGACTACATGACAAACGGCGGGTCTTCAGGAGCTCCTGGAAAGTTTGAGATGTTTTGTTGCTGGTTTGTGGTCACAGGAAAACAGGTTGGAGGGAATCAGAGACGTCAACAGAGGAGACGTTCAGGACTAAATCCTGCTTTCAAATCAGAGCAAATATTCTCCCTGGAAAAAGCATCGAAATGGACCATTCTTCTTCTTTTAGACTTGTTCTGTCCAACATCTGAGCGGACGGATGATCACGGAGAACCTCTAGTGTCGGATTTTACCGTCACCTCGGGGTTACTGATCTTCTGACATGAAGGATATGTTTGTATAAACCCCTCTTGGCTAAACGTTACTCATATCGACCATGTTTGTATCTTTGTTTGGACAGGACAGCCCTCTGCTGTGGTGCTTCCTCCCTCTCTGTGGAATCATCTGGAAGTTTGCATCACAACTACAGACAGAGCAGGACTACAACGAGAAGAAGAAAAACATTTTCAAATCCGATTTAAACGTAAACAATTGAAAATGTGGATTTTTCTGTGGTATGGACAACATGAGATCTGATTTATATTATGGTATTAAGGACATTTTTATTGCTAAGACAAGAGTTTCTACGGTTTCTCTGTTACACTAGAGATCTTGTGTTTAGTTTTTCCTTAATTGTTCAAGATTTTTTTAATGCCTCCTGTTGGTGTCAAATTAAAAGTTGGAAGAATCTTATGTTAGCGAAGCTTCATAAAGTTTGTTTTTGTTGTATTTGAATATTTTACTGTTATAAAGTCACAAATGTAAGTGGAAATGTCTCAAACAGAGCAGCTGTTGGGCCAAAAATGACTTAAAATGGATTCATTAGATTAATTAATTACTGTCATGATGAATTAATCGCATCGTCAGCACGAGTTCTGTCAGGAGACTAAATGTTTTCCTGTCTTTGTTTTTGGGGGAACATCCGGACGGAGAGTAAACAAACAAACAAACAAACAAACAAACTACCTGAGTGTAGAACGGATGGACCAGCGGTGACCAGCTCTCATTGGTTAGCACCTGTGGGCGGGGCTCGTACCCGGGCTCCACCGCACAGACGGCCTTCAGCAGCATGTCCTTCTCGTCTCGCCGGAACACGCAGCTGCTGAAGAGGTCATCCAGGGTCAGCCCGTCCTCCTCCATCTGGTTCAGACACCTGCCAGCCAAAGAGCAGTTCTTCAGGTCCAGAGGAGTTCACCCTCGGAAACCCCGTCACTGTCAAAATGTTTATTTACAGAGCCGAATAGAAACTTCAGGATGCTTGGGATTGTGGGTAATGTAGTGTGGGACTTTGACGACTCCCTCCAGGTAAAGGTGTCATGTTGGGGAGAACTAAACTGGGACGTTTCTGTTGTCTGCGTTCGTTGAGTCCGTGTTCTGATCCAGAACAGCAGATTCTGAGCTACACAGACGGGATTTTTCCTCTAGACCAGGAGTGTCAAACTCGATCACACAGGGATCCGGCCCCCGGGCCGCGACTGTGACACCCCTGGTCTAGAGGATCATTAATCCTGAAAGAATCCCAAAAACATGCTGCCGTTTCTCTGACTGGACTGACTTCATGAGTCCATCCTGGAAGAGCTTTCTTCTTCTCAGCTTCATCAACCGCTCAGTTCTGCTTGCAGGTTGTACAGTGGCACTGCCCCCTTCAGGCCAGCGGGGGAACAGCAGCATGAGGCTGCGGCCTGAAGGAAGTCTTCAGTCTGGAGGACAGCAGAGCTTCAACAAGGAGAAAGTGACGAGCTCCGGAGGAATCCGGTTTAATAAGACGAGCTCCTGTGACGGCGAGGGTTTGAAAACGTCTTTCAGACGAGCTGGAAAAGAGTCTGTAATGGTAGTTGGAGCGAACGAGGGAGGCTGGAACAAAAACAGGATTAGTCTGGGAGCTGGACCCAGAGGAACAAAGAGGGCAGGGGGGTCGGCACACGGAGCGTAATCACCCGCTGATTGCTCGGCTGCACTCCAGGGAGCGCGGCGCTCTGGAGGACGCCGCGCTGCATGAACGCGCTCGAACAGGGAGGGGAGGGGCGGCGTGCACGGAGGAGGGCGGCGTGCACGGAGGTGACTGCCATGCTGAGAGCAACCTCAGCAGCAGTAATTAGCTGCTGAAGTCAGACGGAGGGAAACATCAGGCGGGAACAGGCCTCTGCAGAACGGTCACGCCGGCTGTAACCCCGCCCCCTGGCCTTCTATTGGACCACGCTGCAGATGGTCATGTGACCATCCCGACGGACGACAGAATTCTCATCCTGAAGATGCTGCTTCTTGTACTCGTTTTATTCTTTTCTTTCTTTTATTGCTTCCTGAGATTTTACTGTTATTTTTGTTTAATTTTTGTTCAGAATTTTAAATCATTTCTCTTTTTATTGCTGAGCACTTGGGGTTCTAAAGTGCTATAAGTAAATAAAGTTTCATTCATTGAGTTCAAACAGGTCCAGACTGACCTATAAGCACGAACAGAACCAGAACCAAGAAGACCCGTTTCCAGAAAAAGCATCAGAGATGAAAACAGGAAGTGAAGACGCAGACCAAAAACAGCATCAGCTTCTAAAAATATGAAGACGCTTTTGAAACTCGTGACTAAAATAGGATCAAAAACAAAAGTGATCTTCAGATTTAGTCCGAGTTAAACCCAGAGACCATGAAAGGGTTGAGAGAACGATGACGACGTTCTCAGCTGTAGCCAGTACCCCCCCCCCCTCATGCTGAGCTCACCTGTGCGGAGATAAATTGGGGTCAATTTATGTGAAAACCCAAATAAAACAACTTGAAATAATATTGTTGTTTGGCCAAAAGAAATTTAAAATAACCATAATTATTTTCAGATGTTTTGTTTTTTAGGTTTCAAAGCTCAAAATTTCAATGTCAGAACTTTTTTTTTTTCCAGTTTCATTTTTTTTTTTTTACCCTTTTTTCTGTTTGGAATCTGAAAATTCCAATTTCAAAAGTTTTGGCCCCATTGTGGCGTTTTGGGGCGAAAATATGTTCAAACTGAAAGAAAAGTTTTGAAATGAAAATTTGTTTTTTGAAGCCCAAAAACGGAACATTTGAAGCTGAAAATAATGGTATTTATTTTAAAAAAGCAAAAAGCTTTGAACATCTAAACATTAGGTAGTTTTATCTGGGTTTGGAGTAATATTGGCCCCCACGTGTCTCCATACACCTGAGATTCCAGAATTACTGTAGATGTGGAATATTTAAACTGCAGGCCTTTACTTTGACAACATCTCTACAAAATAAAAGCACCGCCATGTGTGAAATGAACAAAACTCTGACGACCCCCCCCCTTCAGAGAAACACCACACAACAGAAGAAACAGTGACAGACGCTTTAAAGCACAGTGAAAGTAGGACCCCTGCTGGTCCGAGTGGGTACTGCTGCTCCCAGTTCAAATTCTGTTTTAGTAAAAACTGAACAAAAGGTGAAAAATGTCATCACCAAACTTTTAAATATTTACAGTAATAAATATTTTTACTCAAAAATAATTGTATAGATTTGTAAACTCATCAGATGTTTGTTATTTGAACTTCGTCAAAAACCAATTAAACCATCAAAATAACAGAAATGATTTGATCACATGAATCTGTTCTGTTTCAGTCAAACTCAGAACAGAGTTTCTGTTTTAAAACGAAAACTTTTGTTTAATTTTTTCTAATTCTGTGAAAAGTGTTTTTATAAATGAATCATGTCAGCAGTTTATCAGTTATTAATGTTGAAGATCATCGTTTCTATGGGGTCAATTTAGGTCCATTTTTAGAAGGAAAAACCAGATCACAAAAAAACAACATTTGAAAACAGTTTGAAGTGTGAATGTACACAATGTAAACTTGAAGGAATTACTGAAAATTTGAAGATCAAATTATAAATCTGGTTAAAAATTATTATATTGACATTTTGAAAAAATATTATTGTAAATTTTACATCTGAATAGAACTGTTAACAAGTAAAAGAATGTTTATTTGTATTTTCAGCTCTTTTCCTCTCTCCCTCTTGACTTTCAGGTCAGTTTTCATGCCGAGCTGATCCTGTTTATGTGGGGGCGGGGCTTTCTGCTCATTGGCTACCGTCAGGTGACTCCTCACATTTCCTGTGTGAATCTCCCTGAACAGCTGAACTGGTGGACGGAGACGCCGCCGTCGTCACGGTAACGCCTCAAAGTTTGTGATTGAGGTCAAACCTGGAGATGACTTTGGGGGGGCAGTGGGGACTCCGGCCCATGCACTCCAGAGCCGCGGCGTAGGAGCCCAGGTTGGGCTTCAGACCAGCTTCTTCCAGCAGGATGAAGACGCGGCCGATTTGATTCAGCGAGCCCTGCAGGGAGACGGGGAGCGGTGAGGGACATTTCAGATGTTTCCTGTTTGCACTCCTCCCCTTAGAGAATCATCTTGGGGACCGACAGCCAATGACCATGAAATTAGGGGAAATCCACGGCGGATCCGGACTGAAGATTTTATAACTTATCAGATAAATGACAACAGATTGACGGGAAAAATGTTCCCCATCCAAGAGAAGACCAAAAAACATGACTAAAAACAAGCTAGAAAAAGCTGCAGTGCCTGCAGTAACGCTCGTGTGAATCTGAAAGGAGCCGCTGAAGATTGTTGAAGCTTCTGCTGAAGCTGCAAAAGCTGTTTGCAAAATGTTTAATTTGCTGAAAGACTGAAATGTTGTTAAAGAGATAAGAAAGAGCGCTTAAGTTTCTGGAACATTTGTAGTAAAAGTGCTTAAAAATCCCTAAAAACACGCCAACTTTGCAAAAATATTTAGTGTTACTTAAATATGAGCTAAACTGCAAATTGGCCCAAAAATCCTCAGTAGATGCTAAATAAGCCAAAAATACCAAAAATAATAATTGTTTAAATACTAGCTAAACTCCAAATTAGCCTAAAATTCCTCAGTAAACTAAATTAGCCAAAACCGTTAGCATGTTGCTAAAATATTAGCTAAACTCATTTGTTTTTCCAGAATTACTCTAAAGATGAAAATATACAGACGTGGACAAAAGTGTTCATACCCCTCAGTTAAAGGAGGACAAACCCACAATTCTCACTGAAATCACTCAAAACTTACAAAAGTAACAATAAATAAAACACCTGTGATGTCAATTAAAGGACACACCTGAGTTAATCATGTCACTCTGGTCAGATAGTTTTCAATCTTTCATTGAGGTACCATCATTTTTGTCCAGGCCTGTTTCATTAGTTTGTTTTTTTTAATAATTATGTTAATCAACGATTCAAAAGTGATGGTTGATTTTGATTATTTAATTATTTATTTATTGTTACTTTTGTAAGTTTCAAGTGATTTCAGTGAGAATTGTGGGTTTGTCCTTCTTTAACTGAGGGGTACCAACACTTTTGTCCTCGTCTGTAACCCATGAATATATTTAAAGGCTTGTTGCTGATCTACTGAAGTTGATCTTCTGATTTTCTCTCCAGGCGTTTTGGGTTCGAATGTTGTAATCGTACGTTTTTAACACACATCTTGAAACATTTATTTATGATTGTATGTTTAACTTTTTGGGGGATTTCTTCCATTGTTTACTAAACTGTTACATACCGATGAAAATATTTAGTTTGGTTTGATTATAAACAATAATCAACCCTGTATAATAACAACTTTAATAGTTTTTAAAACTTTAAAATGTTCCGTCTTTCGTAGGAACTACAACTTTGTCCTCGCGTGTTCAACATGCTGAAACCAAAACTGCTGTGAACTTCACAATCAATCAGAAAGGATTTAGAAAATCTCTAACTTCTGATTTCCATCTTGTTGTTCTTGATCTGTTTTTATTTGATTATCATTCCTCCCTCGTGCGTCTGTTGATTGGTCTCGTCTATAATTGTATCGTCCTTGAAATTGTTAATAAAGACATAAAAACAAAACAGAAACCGTTTGGTTACCTGCCAGCCTCACAGGTGTTTAGTTGCTTTAAAAGGATCAGGTGTGACATCACAACGTCCTCAAAAGACAACAACAGCTGTAATAATAATAATACGTGATGATGCTACTATGTTGTTCGATGCATTTTTTCCAATCGAGAGAAGACACAAAACTACAGATGAGAAGTTACTTCTTTGGCTCTTCTGTCTCTGGTCCTCAGATCAGACGAGATGAACCAAAACCAGTTCGACTCTCCAGGTTTAGCGCTTCTCTTCTTCTGGTTTTAAAGCGCCGGTGTGCATGCTGGTCCACAAGAACCGGTTCTACTGCTGTTTATTGACATTATTTGAGGAAAATAATGTGGTTGAAATTTAGAATTTTAATAAGAAATGTGAAACTGAAACATTTTAAACACATTTTTTTAAGGGTCAGACGTCAAAGTTCAAGCGGGTTTTCTGAATCCACAGGTTTGCTGCCTTTAAGACTTTATGACGCCGCAGGAACGCCGTTATTCCTGATGACTAAAAACCGCAGAGACTCGGACGGAGACAGACGATGAAAACCTCAGACGGGTCTGCAGGGTGAGGAGCTCCAGACCAGACTCACCTTCTTGGCCCAGACCCTCATCATGATGTTGTAGACTCCGGTGTTCAGGAGCTTCCGTCGACTCCGGACTCGGTGCTGACTCAGCAGGAAGCGCTGGGCCCGCTCCAGGTCCCCCATGAAGACGCAGGCCTCCAGGTAGGAGCGGATGCTGAGCTGGACGTCTCCGCTCGCCGCTCCCTCGGCGTCGAGCTGCAGCTGCTCTGCGGCCAACCGCTGGACGGCTTGGCCGCCGAGTTTCCCGTCGAGCTCCTCGGCTTCTGCCAGCTGCTCGTCCCGGAGCCGGGCGTGCTCCCCGCCGCCCTTCCCGTCACTGTCAGGAACCTTGTTTTTCGGGTCTTTCTGTTTCTTCTTCGATGGTTTTTTGGACGCGGCTGCCGAGGAAACGGCGGTTTGGATTTCCTCCGACAGTTTCAAACGGTTCTGTTTGGCCTTAGAGGAGACGGTTTTGTGCGCCGTTCCGGACGCCGTCGGACTTCCTTTAGACTTTGCCGAGTTCTGGTCTCTGACACTCGTCTGCAGCTTCTGCTGGAGGTGCTGCTGTTTCTTCAGCTTGTTCTTCTTCTCCCGAGTTAGTTTTTCCATCCAGCGGCTGGACTTGGTTCCTTTGGAAACCGGCTTTCCAGATTTGGGAATGTCCGGCTTCTCCTGAGGAGAGCCTTTGTGAGTCCTTCCAGAGGAGAAGGCCCTTCCGTGAGCGGGAACCTTTATGAACTGCACCTTCTGGACGTCTGAAGCCACGTCGGTCTGAAGCTGCTGAATCCTGGCTTCTAGGACTGAGAGACAAAACTTCAGCCGTCAATAAAAAATGACGTTTGGAGATTTACAGAGCAGCAAAACAACCGACCGTCCAGCAGCTGCCACTGTTCCAGAACACGCTTCTTCATGTCCTCCGACTTCGGAATGACCGTGGAAAAGGTTCTTCTTTGAGAAAGCGAAGAGATTCCTGAAACGGACACAGAAAAATGAGAGATAAAAGTGTTTGGAGGAGTTTATTATCAGGAATGAGGGGATGAAGCAGAAGATCCATCAATCGGCTTCGGCAGATATCAAAGTGAAATGAAAAGTCGTAAATTTAAAACTTTTAATATGGTAATTTTTTTGTTGTAAATTTACAACTTTTATCGTAAATTAATTACTTTCCTTGTAGATTTACGACTTTTTTGTCATAAATATACAATTTTTTCTCATAGATTTACGACTCGTCTTGTAAATTTATGACTTCGTGTGAATTTGCGATTACTTTCTCATGAATTTATTACTATTTTCTTGTTAAATTACGATTTTTTCTTGTCATTATACAACTTGTTTGTAATAAATTTATGACTTTTTTCTTGTAAATTAATGATTTTTTTCTCGTAAATTTATTATTTTTCTTGTAAATTAAGGACTTTTATTTTAATTCTAATTTATGATTTTCTTTTCTCGTAGATTTACGTGTTTCAGAGTCCTAAATTTACGACTTTGAAACACAAATTTACAGGCAAAAGTCTAATGTTTGTAAACAAACCCTAATACTCTGTTGTACTTTTGCATCAGGATGAAGTAAAACACTTTTTTTTTCTCCCATCATTTCACATAAACTAACAGGATCGAACCACAAACGGCTCCTAGAAAGATTTCTCTCTTCAGCTACAGATAAAATGCATCATGGTGATCAGCTGTACCAATAAATGTTCCATTAATGTTTACACACATCCGAAAACAATCTCACACAGCTCCTCCCCTTTACATCTTTGACCAATCAGATGGAGCCCTTCTCTGTTAGATGCCCCGCCTCCAAAACACAGAGCTTGTAAAAGTTTAAGCTATGGTGACTTTTATTAAATAAAGCAGCTGCAGTGAAGCAGAAATGATGCGTTCTGCCATCGTAAGTCACATGATCACATGACCCTTTTCCTCATTTCCAGCAGCGTCTTCAGATGAAGATGTTTCAATACAGGTATAAAACCAGAATCACGTTATGGTTCAAACAGACTAAACTGCTTTCAGACACGAACACGCTCAGAGACGGAACACCTCCATCGATGCATCAGGATTTAGAGTCTGCTGAGGTCAACATCACGGAGGTCCTGCTGTAAAACAGGAAACTGCAGCTGCTCGAGCGGAGGTCATCAGGTCAGACTCTGATCCCAGAGGCCTTCAAACCTCATGTCACCATGGCAACCCGTCCAGGTAAACCACCTGCTCCACGCAGGACAGGTTCAGCTCATGAAAACCAGCAGGTGGGATACTGCATGCAGCCACTGACAGGAAGTCATTGACCGGAAGTAGCTTTCCACGTGAATGTGTGTCCTTCTGTCAGCAGTGGCAGTTCTGGTCCCGACGTGCAGGTCCCGAAGGTTCTGCAGAACCTTGTAAATGTTCCTCAAAGAGGCGTGTTTACGCTCCGTTACCCCGCGTGCGCACGTGCGCAGGGTGCTGGTGCTTTGGGGTCTTGCTCAAGGACAGACGGGTTCGAACCGCAGCGTTTTGGCGCGTTTGTAAGGCAGTTCTCAAGAACCCAGACCGGAAGCACGTGTTTATTCGACTCTCCGCGGGTCCTGGAGGAGCCCGTCCTGCTCCGCCAGGTGAACTCCTCCTCCTCCACTCACCTGAAAAGCGACTCTTCGCCCGGACGCAGAGCTCGCAGCGACCCGCCGACCCCGCACGGACCGCACACCCCCCCACCGAGCCGCGGAGGCTGGCGGCGAAGGAGCAGAGCCGGACGAGGGACATGTTCGCATGATATAACCGCGCGTCCCGATCAGCGGGCGGCCATCTTTACCCAGACTGTACGAGCGGAGCCCGGAAATGATCGTCAGACCGGAAGACACGAGCTCCGAGACATGGATGGAGCGCGGCGGTCACGTGTTCTGTTGCTGTTTTTTGGTCAGTGCGATAAAAATGGTTACACGAAATCAAATCTGTTTCTGCTCAGCTGTTCAATGAAATACAACAACGTCAATGTTTATTTGTCGAAAAACAGAGTTTTTAAAGTACACAAATGAACTGATTGTTGAATAATTAAAACAAATAATAAAACTAATTGATTCATCAAAGTTTCATGAACCACTTTATTAAATTGACAGATTAGGCATTACAACGCATGGCATTATAAATGTATACTGTATGTGTGAAGATAAAATCAATTCAATTTGAGCATTAGTAAACCAGGAAAGCAATTATAAACCAAATTAACAACAAATATAAAATAAATAAAATTCAACATGGAAATCAAATTCTGACTGTACTCATAAATCTAAGTTAAATTGGGAGGAATCAATATATAAAAAATAACCTCAACTAAGATTATCCATAAATTAAAGGTAAAGGAAAAATCACATCTGTCCAGGTAAACTGACAAACAATTTAACAGTTTAGTGACAGTCTTATATTTTATCTTTTTTATAGATTTACAAAAATACAGAGCACCCCCTAAAAAACGACTCTTTCAAAAACCGACATTTGGAATAAAAAATAACTAAGTTGGTAAACAAAAACGGAATTTTCTTTTCTTTATCAATACAACCAAACTGAACTTTAGATTACATAAATAACGGAACTGTATTTTGTGTTGAAAGCCATGTACATAAATCACCCCAAAAACTGTTAACATTACAATCATAAAGTTAAAGCTTTTGAGTTTCAGTGTCATTTTTACCTGTCTGACACATATAAAAACATTAAACCTTAAATGTAGAAAATCTTGACAGTGATAAATATTGTTTGTTGTTTTGAAATGGATTTCTTTTATTTTTGGCAAAAATAAAAAAAAAAAATCTAAAATTACAAGTAAAGTTTTGTGAACCTAGTTTTGTATATGTTAAACAAAACATGAACCTCAATAACTTTAAAAGAAAAAAGTGCAATATTCTGCAGACCAGGGGCCCGTTCCAAGAAGCAGGTTCAACAAATTTTGAGTTCGAACCTGAACTTAGAGTCACTGGACTCTAAGTTCTCAAACTCAGAGTTTTCGGTTCCAGAACAGCTGAAAATGTTTGATTCAATCAACTTGAAGTTGTCAGAACCAGAATCAGGTGTGA
>NC_050515.1:80250-80928 GCF_002922805.2 Oryzias melastigma | reverse complement strand
TTTATTTAATTTTAATTCTCAAGACTTAAAAAATATTCGCCGAATTCTTTTTTAAGCATAAAAACACTTTCCGTAGCCGGGAATCGAACTCAGACCTCCGCAGAGGGAAGCAGCGTTGGTGACAACCGAGTTAATGTTTGACATAAGTGCTGGATGGTGGATGAGTTCAGATGCTTTCCCAGTGTTTGACATTCAATGATTTCTATTGTTAAGGGTCTAAAATAAGGAAAAGAAAACTGTATTTCTTAATAGCGAGTCCCTGGAAAAACTCACTATTTATAATATCTCTGAAATAAAAATGAATCAGGAAACTCCAGTCAGTCGACTCGTGTCCTCCAAATCCTCTACCGACGTAAATAACATTTCCTCTGGATTAATCAGCCTCCTCTCTACATGATCCTCTATGAATGAACATGTCATTCTGGTTTCTGAGTGGTGGAAACGTGACGTCTCTAACGTGAATGTTCTCTAATGTTAATGAGGAACTCATATTTGAACAGAAGAGCTGGAGGAAGTGGCCGGGGAGAGGGAAGTCTGGGCATCTTTACTTAGACTGCTGCCCCCGCGACCCGGTCCGGATGAAGAAGATGGATGGATGATGATGGATGGATGATGGATGGATTTTCATCTATAGGACAATTATATCTTTTAGACCATCTTAATCCTCTTTTTTCACTT
>NC_050515.1:77667-80172 GCF_002922805.2 Oryzias melastigma | reverse complement strand
CCCTGAGGTTTGGAACTGCAACAATGTTATTATTATTATTTACTTCTTCTTAAGTGTAATGCATGTATATAATCTTATAGTTGTCCCTTAAATTTTTTTCTTTATTTTACACTTTTATTGTCTGGAGAGAACACTCGTTGAGTCACAAGCCAATACAATAACAATGTCAATACAAAGGATTCGGATTATTTTGAAAAGGTAAATGAAAAGCAGAACCACAGTTAGCCAACAGGTGGCGGTGTTACACCAGACACAATGAAGCATCGGACTGTCAATCAAACAGGTTTAAGGAGCGACTAGAAACTGATGGAGATAAAAACTGGTTTAATCTGGTGTTATTGCTGAGAACGTCAGTCTGTTTTTATATTTATTTTTTTTTAATTATTTATCTGTTTTTATATTTATCTGTTTTTTAAATTGATCAGTTTTTTTGTGTTGATCAGTTTTTATATTTATTAGCTTTTTATATTCATATATTCAGTCAGTGTTTTATATCTATTAGTTTTTTAAAAATATGTTTTTTTTATATTTATTCGTGTTTTTTATTTATCTTTTTAAAATATTATTAGTTTTTTTATTTATTAGTTTTTTTAATTATCTGTTTTTCTATAAATCATTTTTTTTTATATCCATCAGTTTTTTTATATTTATCAGTTTGTTTTTACATTTATGCTGACCCCCCCAGCTGGCAGCAACAGCTGATATTTCCTCTCTGTTTAATCAGGTTTTGGTCTTTGGGAAATCTGGTTACTTTAATAAATAAATTCAAATTACTTTTATTTTTTGGGGTCATTTTGAGGGTTTTTGAGTCTCTGTTTGTTCTGTCCTTTATGCTCCGCCCCTTTACACCCCCTGGACTGCGGTGTAACAGTGGATTCTGGATCAGCATCCTGGACAGGTGGAAACACGCAGAATCAGGACGATAACAGGCGCTCTGTTCTTGGTGAACATCAGATTCTGTAAAGGAAGATGAAGTCTGTCCAGATGTTTAGCTTTCACAGACACTCTCCTTTCGCTTCTGTGATCCGACCCCTCCCTGGCTGCACCTGAGCCTTCACCCCTCCCCTGTGATGGCGTTCTTCTGAATTTCTTCCCTCCTTTTCCTCTGCCTTTGAAGTTCAAACGGCGAGCGGGGCTCTCATTCACACCCGGTACACTTTCTGACCCCCCAGCTTTGCCAGACCCCCCCAAACCCTTTGTGTGTGGAGGTTAACACGACCTCTCCTGACAGAGAAGGAGGGGGGGTACATAGGAAATGAGGTCCAGGCGGGGCTGAGAGCACAGCGGTGGGCGAGCTGGAGGTGTTTGCTGCCACGGTTCATGAGCGGGGGCCCCCCCGACAGCCTCATTTGATGTGGTCCCCAGCGGCGGCGGCGGGCTGTTTGAACGGCGGTGACAGTCATTGCCGGGTGAGTGACCGTCAAAAGAGGATCAGACACCAGCCTGACCAGACTTTGATCACAGCCGTCCTTTGGCTCACCTTGGTGGGGGCTCACGCTGGAATGATCGTGTTTACGGTTGAAAACTTCCAGTAAATCAAAGAACATAAACGCTGGAGCTCCGGTGTTAAAGGGTTAATGCCCCTGCAACACACAGGTGACCCGCACTAAACATCCAGTTCAGAGACCGCTGAGTGAACCTCTAGAGAAAATGCGCATGCATATTTATCTACGGGTGTGCTGCGGGCGACAGGTCGTACTGAACACTTCTACAATACATAAAGTTAAGTAAGGGGAAGTTCTGTTTTTCAGATTAGATTAAAAATGGTTTATTTCAAGCAATCAAGAAAAAAGACGTCAAATACAGGATAAACATTAAAAGATTGCCTGAAAGTGAATGGGAGGAAGTGAACTTGTATAATCTCACCCCGACTCGACCTTTCCTTTATATGTTTCATCATTATCCGGTTCATAACTTAAGATGTTTATATTGTTTCAATATAGATTCAGGTTATTAGGAATCCTCAAGTAGCAATAAATCACATGACTATGTAAGTAGATATAACACTATTTCAGACATTGCAAAAATAAAAGTTGAATCAAATAACTCAGAAAAATGTTTACTTAATGTATCAATTCTAGACTCACAGTTCCTAGACGACAGGACATTCGCCAATCTAACAGCTAGAATTATCTAAAGGCTAAACTCGTTCAAATTCACAGCCGTCAACATCAAGTCTATCCACTTGACGAAGGACCCGGGCAGCATCAACCGGGACCGGCCTTCAAACAGAACGGACCCGGCCTTCGACCGAGACGGACCCGGCCTTCGAACAGGAGGGACCCGGCCTTCCACCAGGAGAGACCTGGCTTTCGACCGGGACAGACCCGGCCTTCGATCGGGAAGGGTGCGGCCTTCGACTGGAAAGGGTACGGCCTTCGACCGGGACGGACCCGGCTTTCGACCCTGAAGGGTGCGGCCTTCGACCGGGACGGACCCGGCCTTTGACTGGGAAGGGTGCGGTCTTTAGAGGATGCAGCATCTGAATTTGGACACATCTTCCCT
>NC_050515.1:73717-77534 GCF_002922805.2 Oryzias melastigma | reverse complement strand
CGGCCTTCGACCAGGAGGGACCCGGCCTTCCACCAGGAGAGACCTGGCTTTCGACCAGGACGGACCCGGCCTTTGATCGGGAAGGGTACGGCCTTCGACCAGGACGGACCCGGCTTTTGACCCTGAAGGGTGCGGCCTTCAACCAGGATGGACACGGCCTTCGACTGGGAAGGGTGCGGCCTTCGACTGGGAGAGGTGAGGCCTTCGACCGGAAAGGACCCGGCCTTCGACCGGAAAGGGTGCGGCCTTCGACCGGAAAGGGTACGGCCTTCGACCGGGACGGACCCGGCCTTCGACCGGAAAGGATACGGCCTTCAACTGGGACGGACCCAGCCTTCGACCGGGAAGGGTACGGCCTTCGACCGGGAAGGGTAAGGCCTTCGACCGGGACGGACCCGGCTTTCGACCCTGAAGGGTGCGGCCTTTGACCGGGACGGACCCGGTCTTCAACCGGAAAGGGTGCGGCCTTCGACTGGGAAGGGTGAGGCCTTCGACCGGAAAGGGTTACGGCCTTCGACCGGGAGGGACCCGGCTTTCGACCCTGAAGGGTGTGGCCTTCGACCGGGACGGACCCGGCCTTTGACTGGGAAGGGTGCGGTCTTTAGAGGATGCAGCATCTGAATTTGGACACATCTTCCCTTGTTCTGGTCATGTGACTTAAGGTTACGACAAACATCAGATTTGGTGTTTATCTAGAAAACCTGTTTCTTCACATTGTGAAGCCAAAACTCCTCGCATTAATGTTCAGGCGATTGACCTTCGTCTGATGTTTGTTTCTGTGCGATGAGTGGACTTATCCAGGAGGTTAAAGTGCTGTCATGTGGTAGTTCCTCCACAGTGAAGCCCGTCAGGCCTCGGTGCATCAGTTACAAACAGCCTCCTGTTCTCTACGCTTCACTGCACCTCCTGTCATTATCTGTCCACACTGGAGCAATCTTTATTGACAACCTAATTGTTTGCATCACTGGTTATCAACAGGATCTGACAAACTTCCAGCATCAGATAACCTTATCTGAACGCCACCGCCAGCGGACAAAAGTCCGGCAGCAGGACATGCAAATGTTCCCAGCAGGACCGGCCGAGCGGTGCCGGTCTGGATGTGGTTAGAAGAACCACATCCAGATCGCATCAAGATATCCGCAGCACCTGCACCGAGTGTGAAAACAGGAAGGATAAAGATTCAAAAGAGTCTGGATCAGTGAGTCTGAGAAGCTTCTGTCCTCAGAGACAGAAGACTAATGAGCGTCTGGATTCAAAAAGCGAGGAGGTCAAGTTTTCAGAGTCTCTTCAAGGCTAATTATAGAGATATTATCTCTAGAAAAGCTGCTCTATCCCTGCAGGGGCAGATTATGTTCCTCTGGACCCCCTGACACCCCAGCACTACTCGGCCTCACCACAGTTCATGTGTTGTGTTTTAATGGGTCATCATCTGCTGGTTTTTATAAGGGGGGGGGGGGGTGATCAACTATTAGCTGCATTGAAACTTTTCTGAATCATTTTAGGAATTTTAAGTAAAAGAAAATCAAAAAATTAAAATAATTTAAAGTAGAAGATACAAGCAGAACTAAATTGGGATGTTTCTCAATTTTTGAAGAAACACAAACAGGGCTGAGGTTCCAGATCGCAGCTACCGACTGTCCTGCAGTAAGAATTCATTCATATTAGTGCTCCAAATTTAAATAATAACCACTTCAGTAAAACATTGTAGAACATTATGAGTTCTCCCAAGTGTCTTAAATCATTTCAAATTAAACTTTAATTAAATATTGACACATATAATGACGCTTTTATTCATTTAATGCTAGTTTTAAATACTTTGTGATACATTTAATTATTTCATATTAAATATATTTATTTTTATTTCTCTTTTAGCCCATACTGGGCCATGAAATAATTAAATGTCATGAAATATTTAAATGTGCTATTTTCATATTTTAGTGCAACATATATTTCAACATTTATTTATTGATTTCCACTTTTACTTAATGCCAGTTTTAAATGACACATTTATTTAATTATTTAATGGTGTATATATTTATTTAATTTTGGCTCTTTTAGGCTTCCACTGCTTTGATCATTGTTTCAGAATTGATAATCATGTGCCTTATGCCCCGCCCCCAGCTTCCCTCCCCAGGTTAGAAAGGTTTTTCATAGATGTTTTATATTTACGCCTTTGGTTGACGTCAGTTTTGGTTCCTGTTCTGTCAAAGATGAACTTTTATCAGTCTAACGTTTGACAGCATTCCTGACCCCAGGAAGCAAACGGACCCGAGCGGTACCGGTCTGTGTTTTACTGATCACTCAGTGAGTCCGTTTCCATAAAGAAACTCTGGTTTTTGGCAGCTGGACTTTGGCTTCAGCTTTCAGCTGTCAGCTACTTTAAATCAGAGAGCATCACCTCAGAGAGCATCGCCATGGAGACCAGACTCCAGAGACACACCTGAAAGAGCCGACGCTCCAGAGGCCCGGCAGGGCGACCGGCGGGGAGGACAGAGGGCTCCGGCTCCAGACACGTCTGCTGTTTGCTGGGAGGAAGCAGGACAGCTGAAGCTGAAGAGTGGAAGTTCTTCAGGAAAACCCGCAGTGGGATTTCATGTAGAAGATTTGATGAGAAAATGAAATAATTCAGACGGACTCGCATGAACGTGCATCAATACAAAGGAGGAAGACGAGAGTTTACAGAAAACCGTCAGCGTGACGGAATCAAACCTGAGGGATTACATCGTTACTTATCCATCCACGATCTAAACCTGAACCACCAGAGAACCTTTGAAGCCTGTTTAGGAGGAAACTGAGGAGATCTGGACCCAGCTGGGACTCGAACCTTCTCACTGTGAGGTGACAGTGCTGACACTGCACCAGTGTACTGTCAGTAATACGTATTTATTGGTTTGTTTTGGTTATGTTATGATTCTGTCATTTATTGTTTAGTTCTGACCAACAACAGCAGTTCTGGTTCTGTCCAGCAGCAGTTCTGGTTCTGTCCACACTCAAAAACTCCCCATACCGTACACACCTGAGGCCCGTTTCAAGAAGCAGGTTCAACAAATTTAGAGTTCAAACCTGAACTCTGAGTCCACAGACTCAAAATTCACAAACTCAGAGTTTTGGGTTTCAGAACAGCTGAAAGTTTGTTCAATAAACTTTAAGTAGTTGGAACCAGAATCGGGTGTGAGCGTCGCGACCATAAAAAGCCCCGATCAATGGAGCAAAGACAGCACGATTCACCATGGCAACGGGAACAAACGCCTTTAGAGCTTCATTCTTCTGGTGACAAATTGATGAGTTCCTACAAACAAATGTGACTACGAGAACATTTTCATCAAGAAGATCAACAGATGCAGTAAAACAGAGAGAGAACATCTGCAGAGTTAATGTGAACGTCTACATCTGAATCAGTTCAGGAGAAGAACTAAATCATGTCAGGAAGGTCATTCTGTCACCTGTTAGTAAGGAATGGGGTTTGATCTGTATAATCTCTATAATCGTATCAATGACTGTTTTTCGTAACCCCCCCCCCCACCACCACATACAGACACACGGATATCACTGCACGCTAAAGAGTAACACTGTAGCTGCCTGGAATATGTTAAAATAAGTACTGACTTAATTTCAATTCTCAAGAATGAAAGAATATTCAATCAATTTTTTTGCATAAGAAATCTTTCCGATGGCGGGACTCGAACTCCTCCTCCCGCAATGTGAGTCAGGCGTACACCATCGTAAATCATTTGGTTGCCTATCTGCAGCACGGTAGATGTTTTAACAGACATCTCCAGTTCTAGGTTGAAAGATTTCCGTTGTTAAGAGTTTAAAA
>NC_050515.1:67622-73315 GCF_002922805.2 Oryzias melastigma | reverse complement strand
CTGGAACCGAAAACTCAGAGTTTTGGTGAATTTGGAGTTCAGGAACTCAGAGTTCCAACAAAACCTGCTTCTTGAAACGGGCCCCTGAGGTTTGGAACTGCAACAATGTTATTATTATTATTTACTTCTTCTCTAAGAACTCTAAGTTTCCTGAAGAAAACCTGCTACCGACCAGGTTTCGTTACAGACTCAGTTACCATAGTGATTGATTCTGAGTTCAGCTTAACCCGCTTCTTGGAACGGGTTTACGTTATCTCTGTTTCTGAAACCAGAAACTCAGTTTCCTGAACTCAGAGTTTATGAACTCAGAGTTTCAACAAAACCGGCTTCTTAAAACGGACCCCTGGTACCAGCTCATAGATTTGGTACCCAATCATAGTGAACGCTCCGCCCACAAACTGATGACATCACAGTGGAGGAAACCATAAAAAGTGGCTAAAATCTCTCAACGAATAATTCTGAATCCACTAACGACTTCAGAACATCCATGTTAAAATTTCTAAAGGAAGGTTTGGGATTATTATGGGATGGTCACACAACCTATGAAATTTAAAATCTAAATTTTCCGGACAGGACTCGCACTTAAACTGCCCATTCAAGACTTCAGATTGAGCCTTGGCAAAGCAACCCCTTAGCAACCCCAAATATATAAAAGCTTAAATCTAATGCTTTATTTGAAACATGTTCATTTTATTAAAGTTTATTTTCATGTATTTGTATTTATTTATTCAAAATAAGACAATGCAATTTAAAAGAAAACCACATGATAAAACAGGCAAAACATGGTTTTCAAAAAGCTGGAATTAGATCTGTGGTCTTGTGGTCATCAGGACACAGAAAGCAGTGAAACACTAAGTAGAAATGAACAGACTTCCCTTACAGGTATTGCTGTGACGTGTGTAGGTGTGCACATGCGTGTATGTGTGTGCGTGCTGAGAAAGTGTCCTCCACATCACGTCTGTTATCGTCTGTGTGTTTATTTGGCTTCAAAATAACTGAAAGTAACCCTTTACGTCTCCCATTTTCTTCTCTACGTCTCGCTAAAAACAAAGTTCTGGTAACGGGGTTAGTGCGTGTTAAGGACTCATGCTCCATGGATAACAATTATTAGAATTTTTTGTATATTTAGACAAATGTTCCGACAGTTTGGGGCGTCAATACAACAGCAAACAATAACTTTAAATTTAATTTGAACTTTAATTTAAAATGTGATTTTTACATTAGGAGGGGAACAATGGAAAATTTAATTTTAGAGGTTCTCTAGACTGATTTGTAATTTTCTAAACCATTTTCAATCATTTTTTTCCTCTTAGTTTCAGTAGATTTGGTCTGAAATCATGCACTTTTAGACATAAACTGCTTTAGATCATTCGAAGTATGGTGAGTGGTAAATAAATGTTCTCCAGTTCTAGAATGAGCCGTATAGACCTCTCATTGGTTTGTGAATCTGTCAGTGTCTCAGCAGCTACAACCTTCACCGCATGTCACCGCTCCAATCGTCTCCATGCATTGTAATGAGATAGACACAAACACCACTCCATGTAGCGAACATTTGGGACTAGCTCCTCCCACATGCAGCTGGGGCACCAATATGAACACTTTTTGGACAGCTAAAGTATCATAAATCACCAGGAAAAGGGTAATAACGGCATTTTGGCCACAAATTAGCCGCGTGGTGAAGGAGAGGCGGTGGACGCCGGTTCCCCCGCGGACGCTCAACAGTCCCTCTTCAATAAACTACTGTTTGTTTTCCCACCACACTACAACATCTCTCTCCTCAGACTTTGACAGTGACACAGTTAAAAAGTGTTTTCTATGGACAAGACAAAAAACTGAAATCTGGAATCAATCAGTGAAACGTGTACATATGGTGGGCGTGGTTAACAGACAATCCAAAAGTCGACTTTTTCAGATTCTTCTAAAAATGTCGTAGACCTGTTCGTCACTTCCAGGCAACAAAAAACTGAAATGGTTGCCATGGAGATTTAATGTTTAAGTTGATTTATTCTGGAATAATATTCCTGCATTTGTATTATTCATAATTATGTTAAAAAGTTACAGTTTTACAGTTTTAAAAATGTAATTCTGCAGCTCTTTGGACTATTTTGGCATTTACTAAGATTTTGAGGCTATTTTGGAGTTTAACTAACATTTCAGCAACACGCTTACTGTTGTGACTAAACTGTTTTTTTAGGCTAATTTGACATTTAGCTAATATTTTAGCTGGCTATCAGCTTCAGCGTTTTTAACTATCAATTTCAGCATCTTCAGCTGCCAAATTAAGCTTACTACATTCACACTAGCGTTTTTGCAGGTAATGCTATATATCTAGTTCATAATTATGTTAAAAAGTTACAGATTTAAAAATGTAGTTTTAGAGTGTTCAGTAAATGTTGATCCTGTTAGATCTAAGCCGTGTTTTGGAGTTTGGCCCCTTGTGTGATTGAGTTTGACCCCCTGCTTTTCAGGATGCTTTATGTTGTTTATTTACTATAAACCTAATCAAAGTATGTTTTTGTTTTTTTATTTGGTTCCTCTATAAGTTTTCCCATACTATTGTATTGCACCTTCATTTGTGAGAAGATACTTAATTAACTCTAACATGACCCAGTCAGCTAAAAATGGACGAATCGATCAACATTAATGTTTTATGAATCAGTGTTTTCTTCGTGTGTCTGCAATGATTTTTTCGGAGGTGTTTCAGCTCGCTGGCGTGCTCGGCCGCCTCGTCCTTTCATTACCCGGCTTGTAAAAAGCCGATTCGAGTGGGAAGTCACAGAAAAGGTGTTGTTCATTTCCGCTCGGCTCCACCAAATGAAACGGCAGAGGCTGAAACAGCGTTTCCTCCAAATATTACCGCAGGTGATGATTTTGTTTCTCCTGAAGGCTTCATCTGGACCCGCTCTGCCGACACTCCGGACCTGCTCCGCGTCAGCCGGCTCCGGCATTCGGAGCAGCAGCTGGGAGAAGAAAGGCTTTCCCTAATGTGGCCCATGTGGCCGCAGAGCCCAAACCGGCGTGAAAGGTGTGAAGGACCGCCCCCTGGCTGACCCGCCGGACGGCAGGGGGGCTGAAGGCTCCGACCGCGTCACCTCGAGGCGGCTCCAGCAGAGGTCACATGTGAGAACAGACCGACTCAGTGACGACGCCACGGAGAACACAAACTTCTGACTTATGAATGAGAGACGTGGCCCCGCCCCCTGCTCTGCTTTTTGTTCAATCCCCATGAAGTCGCCGCGGCGGCCCCGGATGGAAACATACACCGCCCCCCCCCTCCCTCCCTCCCTCCCTCCCACATTTGCTCTCTTTCTCTCACTGTCACACACACCGAGACTCCGACGCCGAACCTCAGTCACCTCCATGTGAGCCACGGGTCAGCAGCTCCTACCTGGAGAGGAGGCGGCACAACAGGTAAGGTGCACACATGCACACACATGCACACCCCAACACACACCTATGCATGCATGCAGACACCTATACAGATGGAGACACACAAACACACATGTTTATGCATGGACACACACACACTCGTGCACGCACACCTACTGACACAAACATGCTTATGCGCACACGCAAACACACACACTTATGCAGACACACAGACTTGTGTACACAAACACTGATGCACCCACACATACACATGCCTGCACACCACACTAATCTGCACACACACCTACATACACACATACTTATGCGCACACACATATGTGCTAATTCACACAAACTTACACTCCCCCATTGATGCACACAAGCACGTCTGCAAACACACACACATGGATGTTTAGACACAAAAATACATGCATGCAAACACACATTTACACACACAAACATAAACACATTCATGCATTCTCAAATTAATGCATAACACACATTTACACACATGCAGGCAAACACACACATTTGTTTTTACATTTTTACACCAAAAGACAAGAACAAACCCTGAAACTCTCCTAAACGTCCTGACATGTTTTAGGAATCAGCTGTGGAACAGAGCAGGAGGACCTCCAGCCTCAGAGGAGCAGGAGGAGCAAACGGAGGAGGACCTCCAGCCTCAGAGGAGCAGGAGGAGCAAACGGAGGAGGAGCGGCTCTCTGAAAGCTGAAGATGACACCTGCAGGGACTTTGCCAGCGTGACGTCACAGAGGGAAGCCCTGCTGTCACCCAGCAGACCTGCTGTGAGAGCGGACCCCCTTCCTCGGCGCTGGACCCCCTCCCTCAGCAGGGACCCGTCCCGGTCAGCAGCATGCCATCAGCTCGCAGAAGAGGCCTTTTGGGAGTCTGACAAACCATGAGCAGATGGACGGCGTTCGTAACTCATCTCTTTCCTGACCCCGCCCTTCGCACCGCTGCTGCCCCCCGTGGGTCTCTTGCCCCCCTGCCCCTGGTCTGCCTCACAATGCTCCTGGCCGCGGGGGCCTGCCCCTCCCGCGTGGAGCGGGAACCCCTCCAGCTGCTGGCCGGTCACAGGAACCGCTCCTGGACGTTGGAGAGACACGCCCGCAGCTATAACCACCTGGAGGGCGACGTTAGACTGCGGCGCCTTTACTCCGCCAACAGGTTTTTCCTCTGCATCGACAAGACGGGAAAAGTGGACGGGACCCGCCGTAAAAACTACGCCGACAGTGAGTATCTGCCAAGATAGAGGCGGCGGGTCAGGATGCTTCGGCTTCATTTTTATGGCTGAACTTTGTTTTCTGAGGAGTTTTACTGCAGCGCAGGGGCAGCTGTGGCTGTCACAGGTGAAGTGTGTTGTGTTTGGAGCAGCTGTTGCTAGGAGAGGGAACACCCTGGCGTGGTTATGGACTCAGGAGACGGCGAGGGCCAACGTGGAGCATCAGGTGGAGGTGCAGCGACAGGGTCTGCAGGGAATGAAGTCTAGAGTTTAATGGGACGTAGAGGTTACGCAGATCTTCGTCTGTTTTAGGTCAGCCTGACTCTTAGAAACGAGACAATCAGAGTGTGGGTTGTGTGGACTTCCTACAAGTACTGGAGTACCACGTGCACACCATGTGTGTGCAGCATTTGTCAGTACGGAGCCAATACTCGCACCTTACTAACCACTAGAGCGGAGGTAGGCACACCACGATATGCGGCCCCTTGAACTATTTAATCTGACCCTCAAATGGAAATACATTTTAAAAACAATTTGCTTTATTTTTCCTGAAATTGTGGTGTTTTCCCATAGATCACGTGTCAAAGTCAGGGCCCGGGGGCCGGATCCGGCCCTCCGGGTGATTCTATCCGGCCCTCCAGATCATTTTATTTTATTGTTATTAATGACCCGATGTTATCTTGTTCTCATTTCTAACTTGTATAATTTTGAGAAAATATATTTTTATTGAGAGTAAAATATTGAAAGTTATTTAAGGTTTAAGTTGATTTATTCTGGAATAATATTCCTGACTTTTGATTATTCATAAAAGTCACGGTTTTAAAGTTTTTTAGATGGGCATTCTGCTTACTTTGTGGACTATTTTGACATTTACAAAGATTTTCTAGGATATTTTGGAGTTTAGCTATTTTTTTCAGCTACATGCTAGCTGTTTTGGCTAACCAAAGTTTTTTTTCAAGCTAATTTGGCATTTAGCTACTATTTTTGCAGGCTATCAGCTTCAGTATTTTCAGATATAAATTTCAGCTTTTTCAGCATTAACGTTTTCAGATATCAATTTCAGCGTTTTCAGCTACTAACT
>NC_050515.1:59366-67530 GCF_002922805.2 Oryzias melastigma | reverse complement strand
AAGTTATTTAAGGTTTAAGTTGATTTATTCTGGAATAATATTCCTGACTTTTGATTATTCATAAAAGTCACGGTTTTAAAGTTTTTTAAATGGGCATTCTGCTTACTTTGTGGACTATTTTGACATTTACAAAGATTTTCTAGGATATTTTGGAGTTTAGCTATTTTTTTAAGCTACATGCTAGCTGTTTTGGCTAACCAAAGTTTTTTTTCAGGCTAATTTGGCATTTAGCTACTATTTTTGCAGGCTATCAGCTACAGCATTTTCAGCCATCAGCTTCAGTATTTTCAGATATAAATTTCAGCTTTTTCAGCATTAACGTTTTCAGATATCAATTTCAGCGTTTTCAGCTACTAACTTCAGTGTTTTCAGCTATCAGCTTCGGCGTTTTCAGTTATCAATTTCAGCGTTTTCAGCTAAGAGCTTCAGCGTTTTCAGCCATCAGCTTCAGTGTTTTCAGCAATCAATTTCAGCGATTTCAGCTATGACCTTCACCGTTTTCAGCTACTAACTTCAGTGTTTTCAGCTATCAGCTTCGGCGTTTTCAGTTATCAATTTCAGCGATTTCAGCT
Organism: Oryzias melastigma; assembly: GCF_002922805.2. Taxonomy (NCBI): domain Eukaryota; kingdom Metazoa; phylum Chordata; class Actinopteri; order Beloniformes; family Adrianichthyidae; genus Oryzias; species Oryzias melastigma. The sequence goes on along the minus strand of NC_050515.1, from coordinate 66,958 downwards.
AAGAGCTTTAGTGTTTTCCGCTATCAGCTTCAGCGTTTTCAGTTATCAATTTCAGCATTTTCAGCTTTAGCGTTTTCAGATATCAATTTCAGCTTTTCAGCCATCAGCTTCAGTATTTTCAGATATCAATTTCAGCTTTTTCAGCTATCAGCTTCAGTATTTTCTGCCATCAATTTCAGCGTTTTTATCTAAGACCTTCAGCGTTTTCAGCCATCAGCTTCAGTATTTTCAGTTATCATTTTCAGCGTTTTCAGCTATTAACTTCAGCGTTTTCAGCTATCAGCTACAGCATCTTCAGCCTTCAATTTGAGCATCTTCAGCACTAGCATCTTCAGCAGCCAAATGACAGCATTTTTACACTAGCATTATTACAGGTAATGTTATACATCTAGTTCATAATTATGTTAAAAAGTTACAGTTTTACAAATGAGGTTTCAGAGTGTTCAATAAATGTTGATCCTGTTCGGCCCGTGACCTAAAGTGTGTTTTGGATTCTGGCCCCTTGTGCGATTGAGTTTGACACCCCTGCCATAGATTGTGCACTTTAAATGCATTGACCTCTGTTAGGGTGCAGGAAGTTATTCTGCATTTCTGTGGTGTTGGAAGAATCATATTTTTTTTACATTTATGTGTTTTTGACTCTTTTTTTCCGATCATCCCAACATCACATGAACGCAGACGTCACACATAATCAAACCAGAAGATCAAACCATTGGTGCAACTGGCAGTAAAATGAAAAGTCATAATCTTGAAATAAACCCCCCCAAATGTTTCATATTAGTTTAAATCAAACTTAAACATGTTTTCATCCAGATTCCATGTTATTTCTTTCTTTAATGAGGTGGATTACCCAAACAGTCCACGCATTTGCTCCTGGTCCGGCCTGTCTGTCAAATTTTTGAGCCCTTTTTGACCCACAAGTCAAAAATGCCGCTAGAGTGTGGCATAAGGACACCGTACGACAGCATCACCATACGTCAGAAGTATCCACACACAGAGATATGCAAGTAAACACAAACACATAAGCACACACACCTGTCCAGGTTTTTCTCCTAGTTCCTTGTTCGGTTCCTGCACAGATGTCTGTTCTCCCCTCTGTAGCCCCGCCCCCAGCTCCACCCACAGTTCTGCACCATGACCCCCCCCCTCCCACCTCCACCAGGTCACATTTTCCAGTTTTTCCAGCTTAAAAAAACAGTCTGAATTAGTCAGCAGGTTCTCTGCTGATGGAGATTGGAAAATCTGATCTGAATCCTCCGAGGGGAGGGGCCGGAGGAGAAGGACGGGTCTGGGGGGGCTTAGACCGGGCTCGAGGGAGAACAGAACCGGACCCGTAATGCAGAAGAAAGCCTTTCACCTCAACAGGACGTAGAATGAACACACCGATGCTTTAAATATTAGGTTATTTGTTGGAATTTCGAAGCAGAGCATCAAACAGAGAAATGTCTAAAACAAGAAGACAAACGCCTTCTCCATTCAGAACATCTGTGAAAATACATATAGTCACTCAGATAAACACACAGATGGAGGAAGTCTTCTGGATTTTGCTATCAGGATGAAACACTGAAGTCTCACCTTCATCAGGAAGCATTTGTTAGGCAAACAAGAACGATAGGAATCAAGACTGAGCAGACTAAAGTTAGCATCCAGCTCTGACTAAATATAGATCACTCTCTGTGTATTTATAAACCACTTTAACATAAATTGGCGGTAAACGTCTCTCAGAAACATGAAGTGTGACCCTTCAGGGAAGCCGAAAAGCCGGTCCCTTCGTGTTTTCTTCTTGACTTCTGGCAGAGCAGAAAAAGATCCAGAGGAAAAAGTGAGCGTGTGTTTAGAAAAGCTCCAGATGCAGGAACGCATCATATCCTGCCGGGGTCATCGGTCGTAGCAGACTAATTAGGTGGTGCTCCAACACAACAGCTGCGGGGTCCACCCAACAACAGCCTCATGACCAGTTACCATGGCAACACGGTCCTGCCGCTGCACGAATGATAGAAAACAGCTTTACTGAAGTTTGGATTCAGAGAAACTTCAAGCTTCTTTCAGCTTTTTAGGATATTTTGAAGTTTCACTTTTTTTTCACCTACATGCTAGCCGTTTTGGCTAACCTAAGTTTTTTTTTTTTTTTTTCACGTTTTTCAGGCTAATTTGGCATTTAGCCAATACTTTAGCTGGCTATCAGCTTCAGCATCTTCAGCTATCAGCACTAGCATCCTCAGCGGCCAAATTCATCTTACATCATTCACACTAGCATTATCACAGGTAATGCTAAATACTGTATCTAGTTCATAATCATTTTAATAAGTTACAGTTTTAAAGTTTTAAAAATGTAGTTTTAGAGTGTTCAATAAATGTTTATCCTGATTGGTCCGCGACCTCAGGTGTGTTCTGGATTTTGGCCCCTTGTGTGATTGAGTTTGACACCTCTTATCTAAGAACTCGGGTCCTTCAAACAGACGCTGATCCAGATTTAGCTCAGAGAGGGACTGAAGAACTTCATTGAAGTGGGGGGTGCGGATTGGAGCGGCGTCCGCTATTATGCAGTCGCTGTACCGGTCCGTTGTGGTGAAGAGAGAGCTGAGCCAGAAAGCAAAGCTCTCAATTTACCGGTCGATCTTCATTCCAGTACTCACCTATGGTCATGAGCTCTGGGTCGTGACCGAAAGAACGAGATCCCGACTACAAGCGGCTGAAAGGAGTTTCCTCTGGAGGGTGGCTGGACGCTCCCTTAGAGATAGAGAGAGAAGATCAGTCACCCAGAGAGAGCTCAGAGTAGAGCCGCTTTTCCTCCACATCCATAGGGACCAGTTGAGGTGGTTCGGGCAGCTGGTCCGGATGCCTCCTGGACTCCTCTCTGGAGAGGTGTTCCGGGCATGTCCCACTGGGCGGAGGCCCCGGGGAAGACCCAGGACACGCTGGAGAGACTACGTCTCTCGGCTGGCCTGGGAACACCTCGGGGTCCCCCCAGATGAGCTGGAGGAAGTGGCTGGGGAGAGGGAAGTCTGGGCATCTTTGCTTAGACTGCTGCCCCCCCGACCCAGTCCCGGATAAAGCGGAAGAAGATGGATAGATGGATATTTTTTGTGCCATTTCTTTTTGGACCAGATGGAAGACGGTGGGGGGGTAAGAGGACAAGCGTAGAAAGGACCTCTGCAACAGACTGATGACCTGTCAAGGGTGTATCCTGCCTTCGCCCATCAGTAGGACTCCGGCAGCCCCGTGACCCTGAAAGAACCAAAAGGTCAAGAAGAAGAAGAAGGGTAGAAAGGAAAAAAGGGGCAGAATTGTCAGTATAACTTTTACCTGTAGTTGTTTATCAAACGGGAGGGGCTTGTCCACAGACACACCCATCCACACACTTAATAGATTTATTAATGATTACTGAGATGAGAGTATTCAGGAGACACACAACCCAACTATTGGTAGGACTCCTTCCTTCGTAGGGATGTAACGATTCATTTAAGCAACGATTCGAGTCACATCATGAGTTGTGGCTCCCGATCCGATTCAGAGTCGTCTCTGGTTTGTTTTGAATGATCCGATTCATCTTTATATACTTCATATCTTCAGCCAAACTTCAACAGCGTGACTCAGAGGTAAAGATGTCTCAATGACACGATGTCTCCAGCCTGGCAGGTCACAGTTCTCCTGGTTATAGATGAAGATCTTTTATCAGAACCTCAGCTCGTGGGGGCTTCCTCCTCTGCATCAAACCCCTTCATCACCACCAGTGTTAATTTTGACAGAGAATTTTAATTTAGTTTTAGTCATAGTCTTTTGACTAAAATAGGGTTTAGTTTTAGTCCCAATTTAGTCATGTTGATTCTATTAATTTTAGTCAAATATTAGTTGACTAAATTACAGCAGATATTTAGTCGACAAAAATATAAATAAAGGTCAAGCTTTTTAATTAAATTTACTAAGTATAATCATATGAATAACATGCAAAGATTTTACTAATTTGAAAAAACCATTTTACTTCACTTTGGTTTCCAAACTCGTCATTTATGTGAATTCAGCTTCAACAACTTAAAAAACATTAAAAGAAAAAAATAATTATAATTCCATCCCATTTCCAATAAGAAAGTGTCTATTTGTACGTAATTTTAAAAAAACGTGCGGCCAGTGATGAACTTTTTTCTCAGTCGCACTGACCCAGAGTAAAGGGTTAAGGTTAGGATTATGGTTATGGTTAAACAAGCAAATGTTTCCTGAATGCTGCTGTCTCTGCAGCTCACGACTCCACCAGGGGATGGGTCAAATGTGGAGAACACATTTACACATTTAGGAGTGTGACAGTTAATGGGACTTTAACTTTAAGTTTAATTTTAAATACGTGCGGCCAACAAAAGAAATCCAGCCTTGGACAAACTTAAAATGCAGCAACGGGATCCTGGCTGCACGTATTACATGTGGACAAAACATGAATTTCCATCATATTCTGTACTGGCCACATGTAAATATATGTAAATAACATCAGTCTTATTATAAATGTATTAACAAAAAAAACTTGTATTGAGGAGGTAATACAATCGGTGCCTGCTTGTGAATCTGAAGAAGCAGCGGAGCTGATAGCGCTCGGAAATACACAAAAACATCGGTTTATAACTTTACAAACGTCATGCTAAAACAAAACCGCATTACTGACATTAGGGGAGAATTTGGATTCAGCCCAATACGCTGGAAATAATCGTGTTTGTATGTTTACCTTTCTGTGGATTTCAGGCTGGCTTGTCTGCAAACGTCACTTCAAGTTTTCTCATGTTTTTGCCTGTAATGGTCGCTCAACACAACGTGTTGTTGAGGGTTGCATTAAATGTAACATTTGACCATATGTGTACTCTTCTTTTACTACCTGGAATAGACATTTTTCACCTATATCACAGACACAATTCACTGAAATAGCGTCTTCCCAGGTGGGCTCCAGGACTCTGTGTTCTGATTGGATTGCTTTGCATTTGCTCCCGCCCTCCTCCATCAGCAGTCGTTATGATTGGATGTCGCTATTCATGAGCATTTTCGTTTTTATTCGTTGACGAAAAAGTCTATCAATTTAGTTAAAGTTTTCGTGTCTGGGCGGGAGTTTTTGTGTCGTTTTCGTTAAGTTTACGTTGGGTGAAAAATGTCGTTGACGAAGACGATGACGAAAATTTTTCGTCAACGAAATTAACACTGATCACCACGCTGGGATTTGGTGAAGCTCAGCCTCTTCACCTGATTGTTACAGCCAAACACCTGAAAGTCAGAGGAAACGACTGCAGTCAATCATTGACCTCCCGTCGAGGGTTTCCTGGAGCCTCGTGCACTGATGGACATCCCGAGTTCAATCAGAGTCACAAGTACCACTCCAGTGGAGGTCGGGGAGGCTGTTCCTCCAGATCCCACCCCTCCAGGTGTCACTGTCATTGACCACATGGGCGTTGACATCTCTTGGTAGAACATTAGAGTGTCCATTACATCACTTTCTATCACCTCTCCCTAAAGGCTCCAGGAGGCTCGGTCCTGCAGAGACCGCAGTAACAGACCTGTCCTCGACCCGGAAACGAAACAATGCGACCCCTCGTGTCCTTCCTGTGAGGGTGGGTCAACAGGAAGGTGAACCCACTCAGTCTTTCAGACTGACCTCAGCCAGGTCGACTATGAGGAGGTCCGGCTCGTCTGTGAGCCCCGACCTGGGCCTGCCTTCAGGACCGGATCTCAGTGATGTCAGTTCTGGTGACATAGAAGACCTAGTTTTTATTTACCAAAGCATGAAGGTGTTAAAACACACGCGTACCATGATTAGAACTAAAATGCAACTGTATCCACGTCATAAAACGAGTAATTAGATGGAGTTAAAAGCTGCAATAAGGGAAATCCGAGGCTCTAAAAGCTGCAGGAGCGCGTGGACTTTTGACGGGTTTTATCTCTTGGAAACATAAAAACAGAAAGTCGATCCTGCTGGCAGCCTGTGAGGCTAAATATTGACTTAAGTCAGAATGTTACCATGATGTGCACTCCAATACAACAGAGCAGGAACATACTAGTGCAGAGAACGGCCAAATAAGTGAATCTCACTAATAGAATTTCATAAATACTATAAATGTTTTTAGCTTTACAGAATCACACAGATTTAATTCATAACATCTGAAATCATAGAAAACAGCCTTTCCTATATTTCTATGAAGTGTCAGTAGGTGGCGCTGTATCCGCTTAACTTGGGGAGTAGACTGCCGTCTAACAAAACAGATGAAGAAGAAAAACTATGGTCAAGAAAATAGTCTCATTCCGATTTGTGGGTGCATAATTCTTGATTTGTGCATAAATAAGGATTTGTGCGTGTGTATTCTTGATTTGTGCGTGTGTATTCTTGATTTGTGCGTGTGTATTCTTGATTTGTGCGTGTGTATTCTTGATTTGTGCGTGCGTAACTTAGGATTTGTGTGTGTGTATTCTTGATTTGTGCGTGTGTATTCTTGATTTGTGCGTGCACAAATAGGAATGAGAAAACATTTGTAGTCCAGAGCATGTGGTTCTGATTCTGAACGTTTCTGTTTCCTTTCATTTTTTTAAACATTAAAGTAAAAGTTTTCATTATGAGAAACATTTTCTGTGTTATAAACATTCTAAGAGGTTGTTGTTAATGTCTGAAGACATACTCTGACCATTAAATGCTTTAGAGAAAGACCATTAATTATGGTTTAATTATTAATTATGTTTTAGTGGAAGTGAAGTTGGTTCATGCATGCAGGTTTAGCGGTGCAACCGATAGAGTTCCGCACACAGATCAGGTAGTGGTTCTGACATTTTCGGATATGTTTAGGATTCCCCCCAACATGTGCAGATTCCTCACCAAGTTTAGTCCATCGCTACAGCGGATCACGACACAAATAACAGACAGCCGGCGTCTGCGTGACCCAGGGGAGCTCGCGAAGCTAGTTTGTGTTTGTGTTAGGCTGGGGGCGGAGCTGGCAGCGTAGACCCTTCCTGGAAGGGGCGGCTCTCACTTTGTGACATCAGCTCGTGACGACTCACCCATTTTCGTGTGTATGGGAAGGGCTGGTGCTCAGAGAGCAGGTTTTTAGAGGTGTGAACGGGTTAAAATACTGCTTTGGAATTGTTTTGTCAGGATTATTTCTAGGACAGCCGAAAAGAGCAAACTCAGGAGTAAAGAGGAAAAAAGTCTGTTTATTTCAGTCTCGTGTGTGGCCAGTGACTGCTGTGACGCCTCCGGGCAGCAGGGGGCGCTGGATCCCTTAGAGCCTCCGGCGAGGCGGGAAAAGGCGTCCGAGAGCGGCGAAGAAGACGCGTCTTGACCTCCGGACAGCAGAGGGCGCAGGATCCCGCAGAGCCTCCAGCGAGGTGGACAGGGTATCCGAGAGCGGCGAAGAAGAACTGCATTGATGCAGGAGTTGAACGTGGAGCCGTGGAGAGGAATAGTGGGGAAGAGACGTGGCGAGAGGCGAGGAGCCGTAGAGGAGAGACTTGGCGAGAGGCGAGGAGCCGTAGAGGAGAGTCGTGACGAGAGGCGAGGAGCCGTAGAGAAGAGTCGTGACGAGAGGCGAGGAGCCGTAGAGAAGAGTCGTGACGAGAGGCGAGGAGCCGTAGAG
>NC_050515.1:42883-53951 GCF_002922805.2 Oryzias melastigma | reverse complement strand
CAAAGGAAAAGAAGAAGAATGGTAAATAAAGTCCAACTTTTCTTTTAACTCAATCCCAACAGTTGAAGCACAGGCTCCTGACTACAATACCCATAATGCTCCAACAATCCTTCAAGCAGTTCAGCTTCGCAATTTACCAAAACAAAAACGTTTTTAGTGCCGTTTCCCACAGAAAACTAATTTGAGGTCAGTAAGCACAACCAGATCTCATGCTTAAGGTGTGCGGGATTATAAAATGGAGTCTGTTGTTAAAAAAACAAAAAACACAAAGAGTTAAAATTATTGTCTAAAAAAATATGCAGAAGGGTCACTTCAATATAGCTCTGATTTCATTTTAGTTAGATTTATGAATTTTGCCTGAGATGCACCACAAATGGTAAAATTGATTGTTTATTTTATTTTAACTAAATGCTTACCCCTAGATCTACAGCATTCAGATGATTTTTTGGCATGATGTCTTATTTTCAAAGAAAGTCTTGTTAACATCAGTCAAAAGTTATAAACTATTTCATATTTTGAAATAAGTCAATTTTCTCTTCATATTTCTGTTTTCTTTGTTTTTTTTTCATTTATATTGATACTAATGGTTTTTTTTATTTATTTTTATTCATTAATAGGAAAAACATACAATATAAACTTGAGTTGTAAACTCAAACGTGATGGAAAAAATAGAAAAAATTAAAGGGGAAAGAAAGAAGAAAAACGTATTTGTCTGCCCCTTTTAACAAATCAATAAATCAATCCATAAAAAAGTAAATACAAAGCATTCCGCCAATTTGGTATACAATAAGAGAAGATTGGGAAAGAAAGAAACACAATTTTATAATTACAACATCAACCAGAGTGAAATGAACAGCCTACCTCGGGGATGAGTAATTGGTATTTGTACTAGATAGATTTATAGTCATTGATTAAACTGTTTTAATGTAGTTTTTAAAACTTGATATTGTTGTAGCATTTTTAATTTCTGTGCTCAATTTGTTCCATTTATTGACTCCATATACTGAAGCACATCGCTCTTTTAGCAGTATTCTATGTTTTAGTTTAATAAAAATGTCATGTCCTTTTAGATTAAATTTGCTTTTTCTTTTCATGCATCTTTTCAATAAATTAGGAGGATGGTATTTCATATTTACTCTGTACATGAATTTTAACTATTAAAGTTAACAAGATCATATAGTTTTAATTGAATAAACAATGGATTAGACGGGTCCCTATAATTACTTTCTGTAATAATTCTTATTGCTTTTTTTGCAATATGTAGATTGGGGAGTATATGTTTTATAAGTTTTACCTCAAATTTCTATACAGTAGTTCAGGTATGGCATAATCAAGGAATTCTATAATAGATATAGGGAGTTATTGTCTAAGAATCATATTACTTTGTGTAGTACTGCAATTGCTTTTGTTGTTTTGGTTTTGACATTGTTAATTTGGGATTTCCAAGATAGCTTTTTGTCTATAACTCCTAATTTTTTTACTTATTTTATTCTTTATAAATTAATATTATCTATGTTTAATTGAACTGTGTTGTTTGTATTTCTATTACTAAATATGATAAAATACGATTTCTCACTATTTAACGATAGTTTATTTCCGTCGAACCACGAATGAATCTTCTCTAACTCAGTCTGGACCACCTCTATCATTGGTTCAATAATAATAAAAGCTTAATAATAAAAGGTTGTGTCATCTGCAAATAAAATTGAATTAATTTTTTTAGATATTGAGCTTAAATGGTTTATATAGATGATAAATAATTTAGGGCCAAGGACTAAGCCTTGAAGTACACCACAAGTGATATTACATACATTTAATTTGGTGTTATTTGTACATATTGTTGTCAATCTTTTAGATAGCTAGCTATCCATTGCAGGGCCAGTCCTTTGATCCCATATTTACTAAGTTTTTGAAGGAGAACTTTGTGATTTATTCATTTATTTAGTCAAATGCTTTCCTAAGGGTCTATGAAGATACTAATGAGATAGTACTTTTTGTCATTTGCTTCCGATATTTCTTCTGTCAATTCCATCAGTGCCATTGCTGTTGTTTAATAGTAACAATAACATCAACTCAAATCATTGTTTTGCTCTTCTGAAGGGTGAAGTTTGACTTTGTGGCTCCTACTGGGTTGTGGTCGGTGAGAGATCAGCCTAAATATTGCAGACCTCGGGTACAGGTCCTTTAGGGTTTTGAAGGTGAATGAATGAGAGTTTCTGATGCAGACGTTAGCCTGATGCTGGTGTGTTTCAATAACCTCCAATGCCTTCATGCTGATGTGTTTTTCTGGCTTTCAAAGTCCTGCCCTAACATTTCAGAGATGGTATTAAAAGTCTGCATCATTCGACCTCTGAGAGCTTTTCCCTCCACAGCTTTGATAATAACTCAGTGCTTACTGTACTGTTACACAGAAAGTTCTGCTTGTCAGACCCGTCTGCTGCAGCCATCCATACCTGTGCAGCCCCTCTGGGCCCGGCTGTCTCCCTTTCCCCCTCCCCCCCTGCAGTGGGGTCGAGGCCGTTTGGCCAGCGGAGCAAATGACAGCTTTGACAGCTCCTCCTGCTGTCCTCTGCTGCACGCAGCGCTCATTTTAATAATGCAAAACGGAGGCACGCTCTGGCCACCGGAGTTCAGTGACTGGAAACTGGCCACACACCTGAAGCGGTGAGGCCGCATCACTCTGCAGGCTGTCAGAGCTCAGCAGGTATGCAGGTTCATGCTTTTAAGGATCAGCCACTCCACTCATTATCAGAGAATCCTCTGCTGCTGCTGCAGGCAGGATGAACGTTTGACCAGGATTTCTGAAGAGGTTTTACTCTTTGGAAGTGTTAGAAAAAAATCCAAAATCATTTAAAAGTAAATAAATTAAAAACAGCAACATTCATGTTTCTGTGTGATCAGTAAACTCTCTTCATTTCTCTAATCAGAACTGCTATAAACAAATACACAGAAAATGTTCCTCCTGACTGAGAAACTATGACATTTATAAATGGGCGGGGCTAGTGGAGCCGGACTGAGTGAAGGTGTGGTTTGGATCTATGATTGACAGTTAGGTTAGCTTTATGTAGCTGTAACACTAGAAGGTGCAGTTCTTGCACTATTTACAGCTTAGCTTTTAGAATTAATAAAAATGTAAATATACCACGACATCAATGATTTTCTAAGCTTTAATTTGAGTCATGTTTGGTGAAAATCTGTAAAAAAAAAAAAGAGAAAGCTAGCTGGATTTTAGTGGTTGATGCGCGCATGTCTTCCAATGAAACAGCTGTGTGCTGTTGATGCGACTCAATGCACAGCAATGGCGCCTGTGCGCGCACATCTGTCTATAGCAGCTAATACCCAAGGGCCAATCAGTAATATACATATATCACTGTATATCACTGATCAAGACGCTGCTTTGGCAATGCCCGACAGCGGGGCTGCCGGTGCAGCTGAGGGCTGAGGTCAGAAGGATACCAGAGTCTGAGAGAGGCAAAATGCTGCTAGCATCATGCTAAGAAAGGTATTAAACAAACAATCCAGAGTGAAATGTTCATTAAATCCATCACTAGGACAGTTTCTTGGATATAATGCCAATACACCCAACCTCTGTTCTCTGACTTCCAAGTTCACTGGAAAGTTGTGTAGGTCAGTAGATTTTTGACAACTGAAGACAATACACCTGGCTACGAGCTAAGCTAAAGCTAATAACCGACCATAACAGAATCAAAGATGGGCGGGGCTTTTATACTGGAGCTCGGAGCATTATGATGTCAAACTTCATGGACTTAAGCCAGGTAACCAATCACAAAATTCAGCTGTAATACGTCATTTCAACCTGTAGGGGGCAGCATGCAGACAGTTTTTGATCATTTTAATTTTTCAAAAATGTTGACAACAACCAACAGGCAGCACATTTAAAGCCCCATTTATAGAGAAAACAGCCAAAAGAAGTTGATTTAGGGTTTGGTTATCCTGTAACCCTGATGTTTACATTAAAAGTAGGGTCATCTGGACCCCACTAGACAGCACGCTGAAGTTTCAATTTTTTTTAATCTTCCCTGGTTTCTGTGGCAGACATAAAATCCTGTCCACCTTTGTCATGGGAGGGGTCACACATCAATGTAAGGGGGGTCATCTAAGAGAGCACGAGGGTTATGAAGCAGAGGAGAAATAAATCAAAGCACAAGCTTTGTTTGAAAGACTCATTCAGACCAATACTATTTGAATAATCCAGACGTGTCCAGAGGAGTAACTTTACACAGATTTATCTCATTCTGTCGGCTGTTTCAGGCAGATGATGCTGCAGAAATAAAAAAGGAAGAAAACTCGTCATAACGAGGCGTTTTTAGACGTTTTGGTTTTAGAGGACGATAACTTTGACTCCCAACCTTCGAGTCTCGGGGCGGACACTCTACACAGGGCCACTGAGTTGATCCATAGTTTTTATGCATTTTATATTCATCTAACAGCAAACTGAACGAGTGTGGGGGGCCTTCAGAGCTTCTGTGTTCATTCTGAGCTGCTGGGTCCAGTCTGGACCTTAAATTGGTGATTTAATGAAGGTGGGGGGGCTTCAGTTTGATGTGACCACCATCCATAAAACGGTTCTTTAGCTTGTCATCCGTTTGTTCTGGAAGTGATGCATGATTAGGGCCCCCCTCCATGATTAAAGCCAAGGCTGTTTGGTCGGTGAAATTGCGGCCCCTCCATACCACACAGAGGGGCTGGCGGGGAGCATGCCGATGACCTTTTTCACCTCAGTTAACCCCCCCAGCTCGCCCATTTCCTCCGTTTATCCCGCAGTGTTGCATTCTCTGGCCGGCTCGGCGTTGGGGGGGCTTTTAAACGTGGGTTTGACGAGCCGCGGCTCTGATTCTACATCCTGGAGCTCCGTGATGAAGGGATTGATGTGAACCAGCACGCAATCACGGCGCGGCCGTTCGAGGGGGCGGGACACTCGAGTGCCGAAGACCGCCGGATGCTGCTTCTCTGTAATCTTCTCAGTAAACAGTATTTTCTGTTGGGCTGGGGGGGCTCACAGCTGCCTCCACACACAGGCGAGTCCAGATGTGGAAGGTGATTCTGGAGCAGCGGGTCAGCCTGACTGTGGATAAATCAGGCGGCCTAATCTGTCCTGGGAGGAGATGGGGGTAATTGGTCACATTTGACCCCCCAGTTCCGTGGACTGTGGGAACATAGGCTTTATCTACCAGCAGTAATTGGCTAATGAAACACTTCCGCGGCCCCCTCCAGCAGACCGGCCGGTGGTGGATGGAGAGAAGCATGTATGCCTTTAAGTGCGTTTAGTTTAAAGAAAACAGCCGGATGTGAAACTTCCTTTAGGTTTACCAGCAGCTTCAGCCTCCAGATGTCGTTGGAATCTGAACCATCAGTGTTTGTGTTTTAATAATCCTTCATAATCTGAAAGCTAGAGCGTTGCTCACACTCTGGTTGATTGACTTTGTTGTTCTCAGCATCTCTCAATGCCTCAAAGCTGAATCCTTCTGTGGAGTCTTCCACACATTTCAGTTCTCTTGATTTAAAGTCTCACTCTGATCATCTTCTGATCAGTTTTCAAAGTGTTTCCAGTCGTCTTTTCATGATGATTATACAGTTTTTAGACAAAATCTAAACAAACTGAGTTGTTTTCTAGGACGTAGTTTCTGCAATGCGGTTGAAGTTCTCTTGAAATTCAAATCTTAGTTGTGGGCGGGACTGTCGGCGTGGAGTAAGTCAACCCTTTAATTACACCCTCACCCACTAGCTTACAGCCCCTCACACCCCTAACCTAACATTAGCTGTGCAACGAAAAATGGCAGCAATATCAGAGCCATCCTGCTGTAGAGTTTAGATCCCGACACATTCTTATCCTCAAGTCGTCACAAATTTACATTTTGGGTGTCCTCAACTTGTCGTTTTTTACATGCTGGCCATTCGTAAAATCAAAGGTCCGCAACTCTCGGGACCTGGTACCGGGCTCGGACTGGTCTTTGGGACATGTGCAGTATCGCTACCCAAACCCGGGCTCCAACGGCTAGCGTTACAGCTCTGATGTGAGCGCTGCACTCTTTACGTAACTGTAGAAGTGTGTGAAGGAATCCCACAGACCAATCCATTTTGTTGGGTTAAAATTTTCATCGGACGCTGCAGCTGAACCGCAGCGAATAAGAGGGGATTACTGTAGTTCCTATATAAATGCCGGGCCATGGCATAAACCTTTGTGAGTTCAGAGTTTCGCGAGGTCGGCAGCAGAGCCTGAGGCTGCAGCCATCCAGTAGCCAATATGAGCCATCTGCTGTAGCTAGACCGATCCGGCGTCGAACCTGAGCTGTAACGCTAGCCGTGTGAGCTTAGGGTAACAATAACCCGGCACTGGACTCAGTACCGGACCCAAACCGGTACCAGTATTGGACCCGAACCGGTATCAGACATGGTACTGGACGCAGACCGGTCCCTGACGCGGCATGGACGCAGACCGCTCCCGGGTTAGGGTACCCGGAGGTTGGGGACCCTTGATTCAATGGGAACAGCCTGAATGCCTGTTGAGTTCTGCTGCTGCTGTGCTGCACCTTTTCAACATGCCCTACCATTCTGCTAACCTGGCAGGCGGGGCAAATGATCTTAATTAGCACCTGCCAGGTACATAAGGCAGAGGAGGCCTCACCGAGGCAGACAGGGAGCAGAGCAGCAGGCTGGGAAGCATCAGGGTTTACTTTGAGTTGTGCTGGTATGTTTTGTTCTTTTCTTCCTCAGCAGTCTTACACTGCTGGGTTTTGTTATGTTAGTTTGGGGTTGGACCTTGGTAGTCTTGATTTGCGGGCTTTGTTTATTTGTTTTCTTTAGGTAGATTTGGATTAGGCAGCCATTAGCAGGAGCTGCTGTCTCCGTCGGTTGACATGGTTGGTCAGCAGTCTCTCTGACTTATTTTATGTTTGGCCGAGGTTCCAATTCCTTTTGGTTTGTCTTTTTGCTTGGACCAATGCACTAATTATTTGATTTTTGTTCTTTCATTTCAGGACACAGTATTGTCTTTAAACTGTGTTTCTTTTATTCTCATTGGGGTCCAGTTTTTGTTATTGTCCCCTTTTGTGTTTTTCCCCCTGGACCCGAGCCAGGTTTACCTGTAGAGGATGTGAAAATGCCAATTAATGACGAGTCTGGGACATCCAAAACATCAAGTTTTGATGCGGAGGGTCCTTAGCCAAACGTCAATATGTGACGGGTTGACAGAGAATGTTGTTGATCCAGATTCCAGCTCAGTCAAGGAAAACAAGGATGTTCTTGGATCTATTTGTCTGAAGCTGAAAGCATCAGAATGGGGCAGAGCTCGTGGCCCATTGATTGGCAGCATTTTTTTTATCTGCTCTTGATTCACATCAATTTGAGTAAAGAAATAGTTAAAAATACAAATTTAATCTTCTTCTGTCCTCTATCATCAGAAAAAGGCCACAAGAACACGTTAGAAACACCAAAAACACTAGTGGGCCTTTGAGGGTTCGAGCGTTATCGTCTATCTTGGTAAAGCCATGCCCACATCAGCTGAAAGATAAGAAAATGTGTACAGAGGGTAGAGAGAGGAGATGGGAGAGCACTCCAAAAAAAGGCTCAGTTACGACCACGAGACAATGTCTCCGAGTTTGCATCAAGTGAGCCTTTCATGGATGCCGGCCGGCCGGTTTGTGAGGCCGAGCAGACACTCCGACAGAGAGGGGCCCGGGGTGGCCCCGTCTTTTTGTCCCCAGATGACCCCTGCTCTCCCGCCTGGCCTCTGCGCCCCTCACCTGGCCCGTCCCAGCACAGCAGTAACGGGATACCTGCAATTTTCTCTAATGGCCTTTCAGAGAGCAGGGCGGGCCGATCCCCGGGGTGCGTCTCATAAAGAGCCGGGGTTACCGGGCCAAGTGCTCCTCAAGAAAGAGGAGCGCTTTTGGGATCATCTGTGGGAGAATGTGCCCCCCTGTGGTTGGGCTGAGAGCAAAGGGAGGGCAAAAGAAAGGAAAACAAAAAAACTCTGCTTTCTGCATCCATGTCCCTGACTGGGGGGTACTAGCTGCAGTTGAAAAGAGTATAGTAATGATAGTAGGAGGAGTCAATGATAGTTGGATGTGGCGTTTCCATGGTGACGGCGGTTTTTCAGAAAAGGTTTGTGAGAAACTCGACCATCTGAAACTTTACAACTGTGAAGCAGACCAGCTCAGAAAATACTTTACTACGGACTCAATGTTTGGTGGGGGTCCAGCTCGGACACAGAACATTGACATGTTCTGGTTCTGAACGTGGTTTCTCCTCCCAGACTCTCGGTGCTTCTCTGGAAGGTCGTCTCACATCGCTGCTTGATCACAGATTGAAGCTCAAAATGCTGTTCACGGAGAAAGGGCCAAAGCTGAGATTAAAGCGGCGGGGAAAACGAATCTTATCAGTCGGGTTATCAGGCTGTCATCCCTTCATAGATCTCAAAGGAATTTGGAAACTGCGAGCGATGCAGGACCAGGATCAGGAGGAATCAGCCTTCTGCTGATGCAGGACGGCTCATAAATACCAGAAACGGGTTAGTCTCTGCTCCTTTGTCTGAAGAAAGGGAACTTGTCTGTAGTGTAGCTTTGAGAGGGTCAGTTGTGGAGACCATTGACTGTATCTGTAGACTGGACTGAGTGTGATCTCATCATAGAAATGTTTTTTTAAATATCACTATGTTGGAGCCAGACGATGAGCAGCGATTGGTCCGAGTCGGTCTGAGTCAACGTTTCTATGACAACCACTCTCACCAATCAGGAGGCCGTTCTCCCCTGGCCTGTTCTCCGCTGGTTCTCTTCCGTAAAGGTGCCTCTCTGTGGTTCTCCAGCATGTTGGTTCAGGTCCTCCTGACTTGATCCCGTTTTGATCCCGGTCTGATCTGGATCCGTCTCTGCCGGACCTGTGAGACGAACCCTGTGAGTTCTGGATCTGTATCTGACTCAGGAGATCTCACAAAATTATGGGAACAAAAAAAATTATTTCAGAGGAGACAACTTTCAATGTACATTAAGGTCAAAGGTCACTAGAAGCTTTTGTTTACCCAACTTTTCCTAAAACCATCCCAGTTTACACCTGCAAGCTGCATTTCCAAGATAGTTGTAGACAAATCCAAACAGAGTGAAGGAACGTGGAACGGGAACGAGGAGCACTGAGCTTCAGCTGGAGAAGGAAATGCTTCATTTACGGTGAGAATGAGGTTTCTGTCTCTGTCTTGAAGTTACACATTTGTCTCTACAATCAAAACAGTTCTTGTTCGTCTCTGGACAGTAAAGGTTTAATCCTCATGCCAGCGTCTCAGGGAGCCCCTGTAGCCTTTGTCCTGACACACAGGCGCCGGTCGGGCCCAAAGCCGCCTCTTCATCGGGTCAGGGCAATAAAAGATGGCGGTCACAGCCCATGGGCCTGGCAGCCCAAACTTCCCACAGAAAGGAAAAGCGCTGAAAGCAGAAATCTCATCCTTTCTGGCTGTTTGTTCTGAACCAGGTGTTTTCTAGTTAGAGTCTCGTTATCACGGCTGCTTCCTAAGGTGAGCATTCATGACTCTCCCCTCCACCAAACGCTCACCGGGCCCGGCCCCCCCTCACTCCTTCCTTCACAACCCCGACAAAAGAGAACCCGCCTCCATCTTTCTCTCTGCCAGAACGGCTTGAATGATCTGACGGTGGGCGGGAGTCCAGAAAAGGTGGTGGGGGGGCAGAGAAGAAAGAAGACTTTTTCAAAAGAACAGAAATAGTCCACAGTTGACTAAGCATGCATGGGGCAGGCTTTGCTTGTGATGGAAGCTGAGGCGTCTTAGCTGCTGCAGCTAAACACGGCAAAGGTCAAAAGAATTTATCGAGTGAGAAGCCAGACGTCCCGATTCTCTGCGTCTGTTGGACGATCGGTGGATGTTTGCTCTGCTGCTCCAGGCGAGATGCAGCGTTCAGCTCCATTTCATTCTGACATCATCACTGATATCAAAGTTTTAGTACAGATCTGTTAACTTCTGCCTTTGTATTTTCTATTAACACGCTCAATACAGAAACATTTGTTTACAAAGATTTAATTCTGTAAAGCAGGAGTGTCAAACTCAATCACACGGGGGCCAAAATCTAAAACACACCTGAGGTCGAACAGGACAAACATTTATTGAACACTCAAACTACATTTTTATGACGTTAAAACCATAACTTTAAAATAAATATTATGAATAATAAAAAGGCAGGAATGTTATTCCAGAATAAATCAATTTAAACTTTCAATCATTTTTAATATTTTACTCTCCATAAAAAAGTATTTTGTCGAAATTAATCAATTAGAAATGAGCACAAGATAACATCGGTTGATCTGGAGGGCCGGATCTGGCCCCCGGGCCTTGACTTTGACACGTGCTGTAAAGCCACTACACCAGGGGTCATCAAGGTTTATGAGCTGAAGGGCCAATTTAAAATGTTCTCCTCAACAACTGTTCCATCACCAACTATAATGTGATCTCTGTTGTCGTTCACCTTTCAGCTTCTCCTGTCAGGAATCACCACAGCGTTCACTGATTCACACAGGTGGTTATGCAGAGAGTTTTACGCTGGATGCTCTTCCTGACACAACCCTGTATTTTTAAGGCTCAGAAAGATCTAGTTATGCAGCAGCATGAAGGGTCTTGTCTAAGGTCCCTCACTTTCGCTCATTGCCGCCCTGGAAACTGAACGTCATACATCCAGCCGTGCAACAATGTGAACATAATACAAAGAAATACAAAATCATTTCCAAGTATATTTGAAAAAATATAATTCACAAACAGCAGGTCAAAGACCTTCTTTGAACATATTAGCTCAAAATTGTGCTTTTATAATAATATTGCACAAAGAAAATTGTTGAATTAGTTTTGCAACTATGATTGAAATCAAAAGTACTGCATTTGTAGTGTGTCATACTAACAGTAATATGATTGGATACATCAGAACAAAATGTAGTTCACTTCCAGCTTATCCCTTTCAGGGTCGCCACAGCCTAACAGCACCCACCGTTTGGCATCAGTGATTTGGCAGAGTTTTTACGCCGGATGCCCTTCCTGACACAACCCTGTACTTGAGGG